>NW_027316167.1:28624448-28669448 GCF_026437365.1 Eucyclogobius newberryi | reverse complement strand
TCTCAATTGTTTTTTAATGTCAATTTTTATTTCAGTTCAGTCCTTGATTGAGTCATTCTGTTTTTCTGTGTGTGATTGTGTTCTTTCATGTTTGCTGCAAAAGTATCAATGTAGGAGTTTTGAGACCCAAATACATAGTTCTGAAGTAATAAATGTCTGATATTTCTGAACATATTCCCAA
The DNA here is from genome assembly GCF_026437365.1 of Eucyclogobius newberryi. Taxonomy (NCBI): domain Eukaryota; kingdom Metazoa; phylum Chordata; class Actinopteri; order Gobiiformes; family Gobiidae; genus Eucyclogobius; species Eucyclogobius newberryi. The sequence goes on along the minus strand of NW_027316167.1, from coordinate 28,669,267 downwards.
AATGATGGTTGTCACTTGGCAACCATCATTTCTACAGCAACCAGTATTTTCCTGTGAGTCGTGAGCATTTTGACATAATAAAGTTATACAGAACAACATTTTCTACAGAAATTAGATTTTTATTATTTTAATATAACTGGAACAATGCTCGTGGAGATCAGTAAGTGATTTTATGCAACTTTTATTGTAGTTGTTATTTTAATTAATTCTTAATAATACATTTTAATTGCGTCTTTGCTGTTGTTAAATGTTTGATATTGTTTTTAATGTGATGTGGCAAATATTGCCAAATCCAAGAAAATGTTTCCCGAGGGGACAATAAAGTTTATTTTTACCCATAACTTCTTAATTACTGACATTTCAATGACACTTTGTGTTGAAGGAATATTACTGACATGTCATTGAACCGTAGTCACGGCCCGTTACAACTATAAGTTTAATGCGACAATAGAATGATTATGTACATTTGCAAGTAAAATCATCCAACAGAATTCTGGCCATCGTTTTAAGAAATAAATTACTTATATTTGAAAGTATATATTTTTATTCAAATTTGCTTTGTATAGGCTTGAGAGAATGAATAATTGTACATGAGTAATTAATTAGTCATTCTATAGAAGGGTAAATGATATATGGCATTTTTGTATTAAACTGAAGGACATCTTTAATAATAAACTGTACTTAAATTGTCTTTTTAATGATATATTTTACTGTTATTTTGACTTTTAGCTTTTACTTGAGCATATTGTGGCTCTTCCTCTCCACCTTCTTCTGTAAACACTTTAGAATGTATCTTATGCTGTAATAAAGGAACGCGAGAGTGAGCCATGAACCTAAAGATGAGATGAGCCAGACAATTATTGCAAATACCGTGTTTAATTAGTGGCTTAAATAAGGCTGGTGTTTGAATCACTGTAGAAAAGACCGCAATAACGCGAGGCACATAAATATTTTATCAAAACATCTTCACATACTTAAAACATCTTGACTAGGTATTAATCTGGATTTGAGGCGTTTTGACAAGGTTATGGATTTAACTGTGTATTTGACAGAATATTCCGTTTGTTTCATGACATTTCCAACTGGATGTCATGAAAACTACTTAAGCGCTCTGCGTCGTGAGTTAGAATCCAGCTCCGGATAATCTGCTGCATGTCATTCTGCAGTCTCATTCCCATTTCACGCTGCACTGTCCTGTCAACTAAAGCCAAAGGGCCAAAACAAATTAAAAATATAACAAATGAAACATGCTTGATAAAGAATAGTCCTGATTCCTTTTAGTCAATAGATTTCCCAGTGTTTCTTAACTTGAACACATCAAATCATTCAGAAAGTACTTTTTACTTTTCAGTCCTTTGCAAAAAATGTTGTGGAGTAGAAAGTACATATACCTGCTCTCAAATGTAAAAAAGTATGCATTTTAAAATCTACTTTTGTATTTTGTTACTTTCCACCTCTGCCTAGAAATTAGAGACAGGTAAAAAAAAAAAAAAAAGACTAATTAATTAATGAGCAAGTTATGTCACCGTTTCTCATGTGAATCTGAACGCAAAGAATAATAAATATGAATTATAAACTGCTCAAATTAACATCAATATTCAGACTTTTGACATGTTTTAACCACTCCAGCTCCTCTGTCATCCCCGCGTGTGTGTCTATGGGCCGCCGGAGCTCGCGTGAGAGGATTAAAGGCGCGAGCGCACACGACGGTGCCCGGCCCCGGGGTGGCGGGCGCGGGACGGCGCGGGACGGCCCTGCGCTCCCGCATTGTGCTCCCGTCATAGCTGCCCCTTCACACGGCAGATGAAGCTGTCAGCGGGACCGTGACTGGCCGCTGACAGCCGCTCCGCCCTCTCCCTTCACCAGCACACAAATAAATATGTCCCGGCTCAAAAGCTACCAGGGCGGACGCGGGACAGCGGGTCACGGGGGCCAAACGCGCACCAAAAGGCTCTCCCGGTAGCCCCGTAACCTGCTCTGAATGGGCCGGTCACCTCGCCGGGGCAAACTCTTTTCACCAGGGGCTCTCCGAAAAGGGCCCCCAGATCCCACACGCTGCCTGCTGCTGAGAGGGGGTGAACTTTTGAGGGCCCCTGTCTCCCTCTGACAGCTTTTCACTCTTCCATTTTTGCAGAGATATCACCACAGAGAAGTAGGAGAGTGATTCAGTCCCGTTAGATGCAATTTGACTTTCGTATTATTTATTTTTTTAACTATCAGAAAGTGGAATCAGCTTCCAGACAGTTTGAAATTGTTTTTAGATATTCATAACTTCACTCTAAACTTGAAAAAGCACATCATGGATAATGAACGGTGCTGACATCAGCCAAGTTAGATTTTAGCTGTGTTTTTCATCTGTCTGAACTAATTTAGTAATTTTTTAGAAATGTTTTTTGGTGTATTTTACCGAGCTAATGTTGCTGATGAAATGTGTTCTTTTATTACTGTTGTTGTGTCATCTTTTCTCTTGAAGATCAATGATTTTATACATGGTCCCTGACAAATAAATACTAAACTAAACTAAATAACTTTCCGACAACATGATATGATTTGATTTTGAGGGCTGGGAATCTAAAATGTTTTCTGTTGTTTGCTGACTAGTTATTATAAATAACCTTTTAACTTGTGAAGATACACCTTTTTAATTATAATGCTCTATATTGGCAATGTGTTTTTTGAGTGGTGGAAGTAATAAAGTACACAAGTAAAAGTTCTGACACTCTTATAACTGTAATTAACTTCAGAAGCGTTTACAGTGGCTACTTTTTACTTTTACTTCACTTCATTTGAGAGCAGGTATTTGTACTTTCTACTCCATTACTCCAGTAGAAAATACTTTATTATTTATTCATTTATTGTGTGTGAGGGGTGTGTTTTTAGCACGTTCATGGTGACGTCCTGTGTAAAGGTTTTGAGTTCAAGTCTCGCCTTTGAGCAAACACAAGAGTCACTGGAAAAATTGGATTCAGATTGTTACTGCTGACCAAAAATCTGAATGAAATACTTTTACTTTTTACTCATAAAGTACCTATTTGAAACTGGACTCTTTTACTTTTACCTACATTAGATTTTTTTCTACTTCTACTTTTACTTGAGTATTTTTTGCTCTACATCTGTAATTCTACTTAAATAACCAAAGTCAGCTCTTTTTCCGCCTCTGTTTTTGACCAAAAACTGTCACAAGTCTTCATTTGATGTAATAAATAAATAAAAGTAAATAAAAAGCACTCTCTTGTGCCCGTCTGGTTCTCGAGCCAGGATTTACTGATGAGTCTAAATGAGTGTTTTGCAGGCAGCAGTGGTCGGGTGCTTGACGGACCATCTGCACTGCCATTTCCTCCATTGTAGGTGTCTTTTTCTCACCTTTTTTCACGTTGCAAAAAAAAATTTCACATCTTTCAATGACTCCTAGGAGACGACTTCCCGTGAACGTGGACGCGGTTCGAACCGGTTTCCGCTCCGCATTTAGTGTTTGGCTCGGATCTCGGACGTGCCACTGCTCCAGATGTGGATTTGAATAAACAATTGTGCTGCTCACAAATCCCACTGACCCCAATTTAGACAGTGCATTTCACTTACTGCGTCATTATGTGTCATTATATAACCGATTACCGACTCTTTTTAGGTAACTTATCTGAAACGCAAACTACTTGCACACCGATAATCACTTGCAAATTTCTTAGAACCAGAGTTTTTCGTTTTTTCTGTGATTTCAGTGATGCATCTGCGCTGGAAACTCGACAGGATTGTGCACAGGAAGTCCAGAGTGCTGTTTGCTTTTGACCAAATCTGGACTTCTTCTTGTGCAATGTCATAGTTAATACGATTCATATGTATTTAAAAAGTCCACTGTTTGTATTGAATCATGTTTAATGAAAGCTAAGAGCACCAAAATCCCAGATTAAGCGCCACTGATCTGAGGGATTGCATCTCAGAAAAGACACAAAGAAGAAATGTATATAAGGATCACTTTGTGATGGGAAAAATATTCTTACATTCATTCACTTGTATTTAGAAAGAATATATTAAATACATTTGCATTTTTTTTTTAAGTTGGCCCATTGTAAAATGTTGGTAATGAAAGGCACTTTGTAAAAAAAAAAAATGTAAAAAGTGCTATACAAATAAAGGATTTTTTTATGATTATGATGACTATTATTATTATTATTATTATTATGTATATGTAATAACCATGTAAAACAAAGAACCCAATTTATTAACTGCATTATTTTATAGCTATTTTAGAATAATAAAATGTATGTCTGCCGTCTTTCTTGGCCCCAAAACACAGGGACTTCTGCCTGAGCAGCAACAATTACCTATTAACAAAACTTAAACACGTTTTTAAAAGAGCCTCGTCCGGTATTATCCAGTTTCAAAGATCAGCAAAAGCCGGTGTAACAAACCACCAGAAGCTGGGAGGACAGGAGGTCAAAGGTCAGGGAGCGCAGACAATACGGCAGTGACCCATGAATGATCGCACATGATTAAGAAGTAGTGGGAAGAGAATCAAAGTCTGCGCGTCTTTGTGCGGGACAATGCTTCACTCTGGGCAACAGCAAACACACAGACGCCATGTTTGTTTAGATCTCATTGAGCCAATATACGTCTGTCTTATCAACCAGTCTGTGTCTTTGTTGTTGTGAGGGCCCGAACGCAACACTCAGGTTTGTCCCCCTATGCAACAATGTGTACGGCAACAAAAGTACTATTTATATATATATGAATACACTTTTACTCTTGATGCACTGACAGCTTTATTTCTCCTTCTAAACTTATTTAAATCAACCAACATGGCACTCGACTTCCTCAGACGTGGCTTAAACTCATTCAAACTTCACCTGAATGTATCGTGTATGTGTTGTCCATTTAGTTTAAGTTAATTGAAAGCGTACAATTTAAGTAGATCATGTTTTACAATGTTCTTACAAATAACATAATGATAATTGGATGGAAAAAAGAGAACAAAATATGTTTACTTCAATTCTATTTAAATAATACTACATCGTTTTTTTTTTTTTAAATTAACCAAACATTGCAGTTTGGAAATAATACAAAATATACAAATTAATGATGTAACGAATAACAGGCTATATGCTACAATCAATATACTACAACTCAATATACTACAATAAAGTCATTATTTACATGCTTAAACACGAGCTGGCCTACATTTCCTTATACCACATTGTCTAATTAATAATGGTGAATAATGTCACCAGTAATGTAAATATCTGGACATCAAACGTGACAAAAGCCTGAGGCAACAACAGTGTATCACCGACCGCCTTTTACAACACAAGTGCACATTTCTTGTCGATTGCGTGTGACCTTTCTCTGGCCGTGCACGTGTGAGATATCCGGACGTGTGACAGTCCCGGGGCAGTCGCCCAGGCACAAGGCAGTGTTTGCATAGAAACATATAGAAACATATAGAAACATATAGAAACATATAGAAACATATAGAAACATATAGAAACATATAGAAACACATAGAAACACTGTGTGAAATGTGACCTGCGTTTGGCCTGTCTCGAGTGTACATGTGTTCTGTGTGTATCTCGTCCTGGAAAAGCAAACACAGCAAAGAGTGACATGTATGTCAACATGGGATGAGTTTTAGTTTGAATTATGACACCCTAAACACATTTGAAGGACATTTATCTGAACCAAAAGACCAAAGGCAGATAAAAACATTATAATATTGTACGTCTTTATAATGGCCCTTTTTAATGTGTCAATTTATGTCAAATTTGCTAGATTCTTTTTTACTTTTTCCATTGAATTAGTTAAAGGTGCACTATGTAACTTTTCTGGTGCATACTACTAAACATGTCTATCTTGATTTATTTTATGACAAACAACAACAACAACAACAACAACAAACATTTATATTGTGAGCTGGGCCTCGTCTCCACAGATCTGACCTACAATTTGGCAGGTCGTTGTCTCATGCTTGTTTCCATGGTGATAAAGCCACAGTGTGAACGAGTCCGGACAAAGCAATAACATTCATTTCTTTAAAGGATTATTAGCGTGTGTGATGGTTTCAAATGATTTTTTTGGGTTATATTTAAACATTGTATTGTTGTATTTAGGTGAAACTGGTGAGAAATGCATCCTCATATTAGGGCTGCAAAATATGTTCCATTTTAATATCAAATCTGCAATGAATTGGGCAATATGGTGTCCTCTGCAAACAACAAAACCCGACTTTTACTGCTACTACTTTATTAGATTATCAATTTAATCTAACTGAATATGGATTTGCAAACAGACCGTAACTATAATTGCAACACTTGTCACACAGATCTGCAGCACGACCTCATATATCCTCCATCACACAAACAGCAGCAGTGTTTTGGGCCTGGCGAGCTTTGACACTTATGACACTTTTGGCCGGACAATCCCAGTCCAAATCCATATCTGTGTCGGGGCTGAATGTGGTTATTGAACTGGCTCCAGCTGTAACTGTGCTGCATTCAACCAGCCGAACATGGGTCACGCTTTTTGTCTATTTCTCAGTAGGATTTTTCCTTTTAGTTGTCACTTTTGTTTCTCAAATCTTTCCAAAAAAAAAAGGCCAACATTTGCATCTTAATAGATCTTAGCAACGGGAGAGGCCCAACGAACACTGTGCTTCTCACGAAACAGCACGTGACAAGAAGGAAAAAACAAAAAAAAGGACACAAACAAAATAAATAAATACATTTTAAAAAATCAATTGCGGCAGATTAATAGCGCTTGTTTGGATTGTGTTGTCCAAAAAATCTGCGGCGATGTATTAGCGAGGGATTAACATGACTTTTGCCCTGCTTTCTGTGCACAATAAAGCTTTAATCTAAGCCTGGCGATGAGGGGGGGCGGGTAGGCGGGCTTTTGTCGCGGCACGAGCCAATCGGAGTCGCCTTTCCCGGTTCACGCTCCGCCTCTTCGGCGCCTTTCTGGGGGGGAACCGGGCCCTGGCAGCGGCGGTGACAGAAGCGCCCCTGGGACTCCACCTGTCAGCCGGGAAACGCACTAATCGACGGGCCGCGCAGAGGCTGAACTCTCCTCCACCTTCACTGTCAAAGCCTCATCTTCTCATTCGCCTGACAGCAGCAGCAGCAGCGGCCCCTCCCCTTCCTGTGCACCACAAGCTCCGCCCATCCTCCCCCATCCTGCACACACACACACACACACACACACACACACACGCAAAAAAGACCAAAACAAAAAAAAACATCACAGAATCGTTAGTGGAAATTAATTGGTGAAATGTATTTTTGGAGAGCGGTTTCCCTGGGCCTGTTTGGTGGAGCTTTAAGGTGGTGGAGGTGGGCTTTAATTTGTGCTGGTAATTGGGAGGCGGGAGGAGGGAGGAGGGAGGAGGAGGAGGAGGAGGAGGGAGGAGGGAGGAGGGAGGAGGAGGAGGAGGAGGAGGGAGGAGGGAGGAGGAGGCAGGGTCATGGTCAGGTCTCTGGTGGAGGTTACTCTGCATCTGTCTCTTAGCAACGATAGGCCAGGCTTTGTACAGTCTGGGAGTTGATTGGTGCGTTTTTTTTCCTCCTTTCTTTTTTCTTTTTTCTGGAGGAGAAAGGGGTGGGGGGCAGGGAGAGCAGGCAGCAGACAGCCTTCCTCTTTCTCTCACTGCTTTTAAGAATCGTTTTTTTTATTTTTTTGGATCCAGGAGTAGCTCACTGAGGCGTGGCTCTATGTATCAAGTATTCAAAAAAACAAAAAAAAGAAGAAGCAGCTCAGATCAGTCGAAAAGAGAGATGACAGAACAAATGAATCAGGGAGTGAGAGTGACAAAAAGAAACTAAACGTTAAGCATTTTTTTCCCCCTGTGATGAATAATTTATCGCGTTGACCTTTCCGGTTTGAAGTGGCGCTAAATGACATTAACAGGAGATGAGGGAGACGGAGAAGGGGTGACGCGGGGGTGACGCGGGGGTTCCACGCACTCAACACGTCACGGCGGCGTTTTAGCCAGGGTTCAGCCCGCGTGACAGGCCCCCGGGGGTCAAAGGTCGGCGCGCGGGGGAGAAGGGACAAGCTCTTGATTCACGCCGTCAGCCCCGGAGACACCACAGTGGAGCCGCGCGCTGTCAGTCACACACGTAAAAACGGGATTAGAAGGCCAATTTGGGGACAAGCGGCACCGGCGATGCAGACGGGAGCATCTAGTCTCACGTGGAGTCAAGAAAAGATCAAACACAACCGGCTCTGGGGGTGAGAGATGAGAAAAAACTGGGAAAATACGGTTGTGGAAGTCTTATTATCGAGCACATTTGATGATAAACCTATTCTTAAAAGTCTGACAAAATTGCACGAATAAAACTTGCAGTAGAATCTTCCAAACAAGAGTAACAAGAGGATATTTTCTTGCACTTGTGAGGTTGATTTGACAATCCAAACGCATTTGTGCAACAGCCACCAGACAGTCACATCTGCAAACGAACACAATGTGAATGAAATGCTTGAATAGAATCTGATTGTCATTGTGAAGATAATACAAGAACATATTGAGATCATTCATTATTGTAAGTATCGCCCACAAATAGACAGAGGCAAAAAAAAACATGTCTGAATTTAACAAACAACATTTGGTTTACGTCATTTACTTTAGGAACCAGAATCCTCGTTGAGCTGCTTTACTTTTACACTTTTGGCCAACGCAACCATCTGTTTACATTTCCATTTTGTAGTAATTACTTCATCCGAATGCTTAATTATGTTTTATTTAAATATGATGTCTATGTTTGACAATCTGAATGTGAAGAGATGCTGCTCAATTAGACTGACTTAACAAAGCCTGGCCGTAGTTTGGCAGTTGTAACGTTGTAATCAGCGCAGTTCCCTTGAACCAGCACTGCACGGTCATTCAGATGCATTATTTACTTTGTCTCGTGTCTCGTTTCCACATTTGACAGCAGAAGTGAGCTGCATTTAGTTCTGCTCTGTTACATTTCTACTAAAGTTGTGTTTCATGCGTTTAACCCTTGACTATTAATCTGATCACTGTTGTTTGTTTGTGTCCTGTTGAATTTGTGAGCAGCATGTGTTGTTCTGCTGTTGTTTTTTATGCGTTTAAGTGAGAAAAAACGTTACAATATAAGATCATTCTAAACTGTATAGACTATTTGTTCACTCCTGATAGGCTATTGTTTTGTTGTTGTAATATTTTTCCTTGTTTAAAGTTTGGAAATATTATAATCTCCGCTTTTTTCTATTTTATCAGATTTCAAAAAATACTTTCACAAATATTAAAGCCTACTTGAAAAGATTTCCATGGATTTTTTAATATTGCCCATGCACCAAACTACATGAGGATTCCTGTAATATATTCTAAAACATCATTCATCTCTTTAAGTGGTGATATAAACATAAAAATACAGTATGGAAGTGCGCTTTTTATCCTTTGATGACAGCTCTAATGAAGTTGGAAATATGCTGTGATATAACCAGCATCTGACAGCGAGCACCTGTTATGAGAATTATGTATTTCTTTTTTGTGTGTTTTTGTGTTTTTTACTATTCCACTGTGGGTTTCTTTGTAGAGAAAACCCTGGTTTGTTTTGGTTCTTGGTTTTCAGACAGACAATTCTTCAGTTATCCTCACGCTGCCCCTTCCATTTGGAGCTGTAAGAGAGAGTTTAATTCTGCTGCGGACAGATGGGCCTTCAGTTGAGTGCTTTACCTTCAGTTCGCGCTGCTCTATTGCACATGCGTCACGTTCACGGCGCACTTGAAACGCGAGGTCGTTTTGGGACGTCGCTCACGTGCGTGCCCGTTTGAACTTTTACCATTTTAAGGCCCATTACTCCAAAATGAACGAAGACATTTGCATTTGAAATCGTTGATGTGTTTTGAGCTTAAAGCTTCACCAATAACTGCATCCTGAAGATGTGGATCTGTGTTTTCTGTATTATGAGGCTGATATCTGCTCAAACAGTCACTTATAAGAGCTGATAATGGAGCATGTGACAATCAAAGCTAGTGGTACATTTTATGGCCCTTGCCCTGTAACTTGACACAGGTCCTGGATAGGCCCGTGAGCCATACAGTCCTTCTTTGTAATAATAATAAAATACAAAAATAAAAAGGCAAACCAATAGGAAATAACGCACGTCATATATATAATTTGTGACGTAAATTATAATTATTGTTCGTGTTTTTTGTTGTTGTTTTAAACAGTGTGGGGTAAATTAAAAACAGAAATGTTATGAGCGTCATTTGTTGGTCATGTCAATATTCTATAAGCTTGGTAAATAGGCTGAATTTAATGAAAAAAATATACAAAGATGAATTGAAAACGTTTGCCTAATTCATTTTTATTGTTTGTCCTTTGCACGAAAGCCCTTAAAGACGGGCGCTTCCATAAGGCCTTCACCTTTGAGCCCTTATTTTGTTATTTAGAAATAGGCCAGAATAATTCTAAACTAATTGTTTACGGTTTTAGACTGTATTTTGGTAGCCTTTAATTTTTGAGCACATCATGATAAAAGAAGGAATGCAAATCTGTTTTTAAAATATAATATTTTTAGGCCTATGTCAAAATGTTGCGTTGTAAATTTGTAAAGTATTGCACAAAAGCCTCTCACAATTACGCACAGCCAGTGCACACAAGACGCCTCGTTAAAGAAGCAGTTCTAAAACAGAGCCAAGCCATTTCGGCTTATGGCCATAGCATTCAATTTAAGTGATTTAAAACATCAAACACATTTAAGCAACGTGCCTTACCTTATGCTGAGATGAGGAGGGAAAAACGTCTTTTTAGTTCAACATGGATGGCCCAGGATCCTAACCCAAAGTTAGACATATTATTTATGTTGCTTTGGTGCATGAATTTGTCACACAATTTAAATGTAAATAAGAATACGTTTAGTTATATTTTAATATTTTCCAAGAATTATTCCAATAATAAAAAAAATAAAATAACAAAATCACTGGGAACTATAACCCAAAACAATTAACGACTCGCTTGGTAAAAAAAAGGGTCTGATTCTTTGTCTTGTCTTTGTCTTTTTTATCAAATCAAACAGCCACAGAATCGCGCATTTTGCTTCTGAGCGAGTCCTTGTGCTTCACCAAGACGGTCATACCAGGCAGCAAAGTGAATTAAACGCTCTGATTGGCTTAAACCACACAATGTTTAACGCTGATTGGCTCGACTGCACGCTGTCCAGAGCGCACTTTTAATTTCCAACAACAGTGCAGCCGCCACACAGAGGGAGGACCGGGCCTGGACCATGGCGCCATGCTTGCTGTGCATCATTAGCCCTTGGTGGGTTTTTGTCCCGCGCAGACGCCATACTCCGTATTCTCTCCTCCCGGTTCTGGACGTGTGTGGGAAAAACTCTATTGTTTTACGTTGGCCCTTTGGCACTGAACAGCCAGGGGCACTGCAGCGCCCTGCTTCGTCTTCCTCAGGGTAAACTGTAGTGACAGAGCACTCAGGGGCCCCTCATTAGCTCTCTGTCCACTAAGAAGCAAAGAAGCTGCCTTAATCCCCTCTGTCTTCCTCAATCTGCCAGTGCAGCACACACTACAATAACCTGCCATTTTAATTCTGCTCTGCTCAAACCACTCAAACGCTGCTATCAACAGACAGCACGAGCTTCTTCTATGTGCCATACTTGTTTTGACATCAAACCTATTACTTTTATGCTATGAAATATGTAAAAAAATATGGTTTAACAGGCTATCCATTCAAAATAAACATACTGCCAGCCGTCTGTTGATTAAATTTGATAAATAAACGTCTCTTCTACAGTGTACAGCATGAACAACGACCATGTCAAATGGAAAATAAACAGATACACTTTATTTATAAATCTGGAGTTATAATTTAATACGGTATACCAATAATTCTTCACAGTACATCAGAGTGTTGTCAAAAAAGAAGTATAAGCACAAAAACATTCAGCCACGCAGACGCATGCACGCACACATACAATACTTGAAGTTAAGAGTAATACCCTGCAGTGGTGTGTGGTGCCAGAGAGCGGTCGGGCTTGTGTGCGAATCAGATCCTCCTTTTTCACACACAGACTTTTTCCAACCCGGGCCCTCAGCTCTGGGACACTGTAAACAACACCACTCCCAATACAGTCGTCGTAGCGTTTGACTCATTTATAGCTGCTCACCTGGGTCAACAGTGTAAAAGGAAGATGACTTTGGATGCATACAAATAAAAAACATCCAGGTTCAGAATTGTGTTGACAAAATGTAGATATTAAAAAGACAAAAAGTGTGTTGTCATTCTGGTTCAAAAGATAGAAATATGTTCTTTACACTTTACAAAAAACGAAAATAAAAGGAAGAGAAAAAGACCGTAGAAAATATGTAAAGAGGAAAAAGTTACTGCCATATAACCACAATGAGTCCCAATAAATCTATATAAAATGTTATTACTTCTCTGTTGTAGTTGCCTTGCAGTATTTTACACAAATAAAACAAAGGAAGGCAACACAAACAGCGCAATCTCTTCCGTTTTCAATTCAACACTTGGGTTAAAGTGACATAAACCTGCAACTATCTTGTAAATGTTGCATTCGAAACACTGGTTAACGCTTTTAAAGATGTGTCTTTTCAAAGTGCCATAACATTTGGAAAGTGTAAAAAAAAAATTGACACGAGACATTCCCTGCAGTTTCTCACTACTTGGGGCAAATAAAATACATAAAGTATGGAAAAGGGTCAAAAACATAATTTACGAGCATGATAAATACACACAGGGTCCAATAAATATTGTTTGTTCTCCCGAACCACACGAATGTGACTCGTCCAGTTTGCACTCTCACAAACAACTCTCATTCTAACAAGGGAAACGCTGTGGTTCGCTCCCAGAAGAAAGTCAATCCCAGTGGTCAATCCCAGTGGTGAAAGCAGTTTTCCCTTGTTAGAAACAGCAGGTTTACAGATGCAGAAGTTGGCTGAATTTGAGGTATGGGACCATTTCCTGACCTTAGAGCACCGCGGCGGCGCCATCTTCTACTGAATAGGCATGTACGGCCAGTTGAAGCTGCTCCCGGACAGCAGCATGTCTCTTATAAGCGTTTCTATGGGAGTCTTTCCCACCAGACGCACGAAGAAGAGCTGCTCTATGACAGAGGAAGAGACGCTACGCAGAGACGGCAGGCGCAGGAGCAACTTTCCAAACCTGGTGGGCTGATTGGGATACTGGCTCCTCACGTACTCCTCCAGAGCACACTGCGACTTCTCCTGCAGACCCTCCACGTGACCCACGTCCGACAGACCGCAGGCGTCTGCACACAAACACACCAACATGTGATCAGTGCGGAATAGACCACGCTGCTACATTTATCTCATCCTCATTTCTGTGTTCACTTGAAAAGAGAAATATGTGCCTAACCAGTTTTCTTATACACACATTGACTTACAGATTGAATTCCATTATGCTCCAACGTAAAATAAGCAGTACTCTCCATTCATTAACCCCTGACATTGTTACATGGACCATACAGGGCATTCCCAGTGCACACGCTGCCCCCAGTGTTCCTTCATATGTTGCATGTGTTGTTTTTTTTCCACAGAGCAGCCTGTGGTGGTACTGTAGAGCAGCAGGCTGAATAGAAGCAGGGGTTAAAGAACGGTTACTGTGTCCCTGTTTGAAACACGTGTACACATGCACTGATGGGACAAAAATAGATCCTCACTGGATCTCTGCTTCATTTTATGCTTTAAAGCACTTGTACTTTTGATCTCGCTTGTTCTCAGGCCATCAAATGGCATTCCAGAAATCTAGAAATGTGATAGTAATAGTAAAGAAAATATTGATATTTTATATTCTTTGCATTACAAGCCTTTCTATAGATTAAATGGAATACATTGATACACAAAACATTTGTAATTTAAAAGCATTTAGTTTCTTTTTAGAATATTATGGTAATTATTTTATTTTTTTTACATTGCATTGTACATTTATATTTACTGTGTCTTTGTAATAGCTACTATTTATTCAGCTACAAATAAGCCAATGGATAAATACTGTTTACATTTTACATCTGAGAAGATTTTTTAAAATCCATTTTTGGTTGAGTGTATTTTTTGAGACCGGACTAGGATATATTTATGTGTAGTTTATGTACAGAGTGAAACGCTGCTGTGAGGGTCTGTGAGGGTCTGTGAGGGTCTGTGAGGGTCTGTGAGGGTCTGTGAGGGTCTGTGAGGGTCTGTGAGGGTCTGTACCTGTGGTGAACAGGACGATGGCCTTGATGCAGCTGTACTCTGCAGAGTCCACGTGGAGCACCTTGAGCTTCTCCACCTGCTCCTGGAAGACCCGGATGTGATCCATGAAGGCCACGACGCGGTCTGCGGACATGGGGGACGCGTGCAGCCCTGCGGCGGCCAGCAGCGGGGCGACGTGCACGGGCATGGAGCACTGCGCCGCGTTCAGCACGAACAGTTCGCTCCACGTGAGGCGCAATAAGGCGACCTGGTCCGGGACCTGCAGGTCCGGGAAGAACGGGATGTTCCGGGCCCACTCCACGGCGCTGAAGAGCATCCGCGCCGCCAGCTCGCAGATGTTCTCGATGCCCATGAGGTTGTTGCTCTGCAGACACTGGGAGCCAAACCTGGAGGTGGGGTAAGGCTCAGCCCGCAGCAGCAGTGAAATGTACCCGGACAGATACGAGTGGCATTGCAAAGGGTCTCCATTGGTCAGGGCGAACTGGCCGTGGTAAGACTGAGTGGGCACTCGGCCTCTCTGCACTGCTGCGGGACAAAACACGCAGAACATTCAACACCGAGTAGGAGAAAAGAAGTCTATTGTGCATCGACAATCAAATGTGTTATTTTGTATAATGTCGCCTAAAGGAGCGTCCTTGTCTATAATTTACAGTAAAGTGAAAAGTGGAAACAGGCCTCTGTGGTCAGGCTCCAGGCGCCCACAGCGTCAGGGGCCACGACCTGCGGGTGAGCTCACAAGATGAAGCACTTAGGGCCGCATTTTGGGATGATAAATCAATAATAGCCATTTAACATTTTAAAATAATAATATTTAATAATAATAATAATAATAATGATACTAATAATAAAGATAAATGTAAAGATAATGATTGCCTAGTAAAGCTAGCCTATGTCCTAACAAGCATATCCCAATGGCCCCTCGAATTTAGGTTTCAGCTGTCTACAAATTTGCAATAAGTATTTTGCACATCCCGAGCCTAAATGTACTTAAAAGAAAGGTAACTAGTCCTACTGTGCTGTGTCCTGGCCTAAGACCACATGAACCATGGGAATGACATGGCTGAGAGCGTGCTATGAAGGCTACACTACAAAGAGCAGCCTCATGGACACTGGCAAACTGAAAAATCACATCTACATTTACACAAAGTTTGCAAACGCACTAAGATGAGGCACATTTTTGTGGCAGTTTGTCGCCTCAGAATGAAGGAGGCGTTTATAATGGGACAAAAACAGTCGAGGCGCTAGCTATCCTTTTAGCCAATAGAAACACTTGGAGAATTACCCACCGCCTATATTAAAATAAAATAGAAAGTAGACCTTAAACACACAACTATGATCGTGTGTCTCGGAGAGTGAGGGGCCGTAGTCTACACAAGCCGATATAGTCGCTTTGGGACGCGGCTGAACAAAGGCTTCATGTGGCGGAGCATCATCGGTCATGGCCGCGAGTGTGACGGGTGCTGTGTGTGTTCAGACATACACTGATCGTACATGAAGCTGCACATGTGCACACTGTAAACTATAGTGTGCCCCATACCTTCCCTCCGCATGCCCACTTTGAGACACTTCTTGAGGCGGCAGTACTGGCACTGGTTGCGGTGGTGCTGGTCCACGGGACAGTTCCTGTTGGCCCGGCAGGTGTAGGTCAAGTTCCTCCGGACGCTGCGTTTGAAGAAGCTCTTACATCCCTCACACGTGAACTGGCCGTAGTGTTTTCCACTGGACTTGTCCCCGCACACGATGCACTCGATCTGCTGGCTCTGCTGCTTGTCCACGGACGAGGAGGACGAGGAGGACGAGGACGAGTTGTTGATCCCGTTGCCCGGGTTCGTGGCGGAGGTGCCGGATGTTCCCTGGGGTCCCAGCGGAGCGGCGGAGATGTCCAGAGAGGCCGCGGGGTTCAGGTGTCCCCCCAGGTCCCCGGGTATTGGCAGCGGCGCGACCTGGGACACGGGGGACGAGAGGGTCCCCTGGGAGTCCCCCACGACTTCAGGGTTTCTCCACGCCACCATAGCCATCTTTTTTCAAACTTCGAGCGTTTAGTGACAGTCCCGAAACTAAAGGACAAGTTTGACCTGCATGAACTGACACTTCTCAAACAGTTATTATAGCATTATAGCGCACAGAGCAATGTGGACTTCTCATGTGAGCAGACACTAGGCTGTGAGTAAGAACCAGGTCCCGGGGAAAGTGCTGCAATAATCCAAAAGACTCTTCACACGCGCTATACCGTCCAGGTTTAAAGATGGAGAGCTGTGCAGGAAAAAAAAAAAAAAAATGTCTCCATCCACGACTCAGAATCTCAACATTGCCGCCGATGTTTTGGTTCCGCGGGGCCAGCTTTCCACAGATCGTTTGGTAAGACGAGAACGCGTTGCTCCCGGGGCCCCCACACCGTCTTGGTCACTCACAAGTTCCGATAAAGACACTGGAGGAGAGAGTGTGATGGATGATTATTTTGGCGACGCTTCGCTCGGGACGGAGGAAGAGATTGGTGCGCTCGCGCGTCACGGACAGTGACGTGTGCGCGCGGTGGGCGGAGCTATGACGGGGTTTATTGAATGGTGAAGGGGACAAGTGTGAGCCGCAGCTACAGATGCCGCGGATATCTTTACGTTTACATGTATGATGTGATCTCTCTGCGGGGCGTCCGGTGTAATGGGACGTGGTCATTCTGCGCACTGTTTGAGTGTCCACCCGCTGACTGTCCCGCACAAGCGCGTGACTGTAAGTTACAGGACGCACGTAGGCCCCGGCGCACTTGAACTACAGTAATGTAATGCCACCTAGTGTTGGTACATCATTATAGAAGAAGAGCACCAAGAGGCTTCCCCTCACAATGCAAATGTGACATGTAAAGCACACAGCATTCATCTTCTGTCCTTTTTTTATTTATTTTTTCAACTCAAAAAAACATCTCTGCAATACAAGAATATATAGCCTACACAGCTGGCATAATGTTTGACCATCGTCTGAAAACAAGTCATTATCAACACACTTTTATTGGGCACATACCCTTAAAACGTTTGTAAGAAATAGATTTTTATAATGAATTTCACATACTGAGACTCACTTTCTGAACAGTCAGCAAATATATACTAACCGTTTTCCTTAGCATAAACTGAATTCATTATAATAAAAGGAATATTTGTCTAAACGTTGATAAGATAAGATAAGATAAGATATTCCTTTATTGTCCCACATGGGGAAATTTCATTGGTGCAACACAGGTAGATACAGAGGTAGATACAGAAGAACAGAACAGATCACTTATAGGAAGTCTGAAAAACACTTTCAGTAGAAGATCTCCTATAAATAAATAAAAACTCCCATAGACAAATAAATAAATAAATACATAAATACCATTGCATGTGATCACGACAGCAATTGCACATGAATATGTGTCACGACAGCACATAGATTGCACATGAATTTCACAGTAATTTCACAGTAATTGCACATATGACAGAATTGCACATCAGTATTAGGTCAGTATTGCGAGTGTTCAGTACTAACAGTTTTTGTTATAAAGTCTGACAGCAGCAGGAAGGAAAGACCTACGGAACCTTTCCTTCGCACATCGAGGGTGGATCAGTCTCTCACTGAAGCTGCTCTCCAGAGCGGAGAGAGTGTCCTGCAGGGGGTGACACTCATGGTCCAGCATAGATGTGAATGTAGCCAGGACCCTCCTGTCCCCCACCTCCTGCACCGAGTCCAGAGCACAGCCCAGGACTGTATGTGCTTTTATGGCCATCCTGCATTGAACCTAAAATCGACCCAAAAAGATTTAGAAAAACAAAATAAAAAATAGATGCTTTTCCATTAAATAAAAATGTGAATTATTTTGTATATTTTGTTGCTGCCTTTTGGCTCAGACCCAGTCACAAAGATAGCAGCGAGGCCTTTGATGGGCTGCAGCTCTTCTCCATATGAAAATATCCACATTTCCTCTTCACAGTTGACTCATGCGTCACGCGTCCTCGGGCTGAGTGCTCTGTCATGTTCTTACAGATGGCCTGCTCTGCAGTCGTCCTGCAGCACCACGCACACACACAAAGATGGCCAACAGGCGTCTCCATGCACAACAGAAGGTCAAGGCTAAACACTGTACAGGTCTGCTGCTCTGCCACTTGACCTGGTGGGGTGACAGGGTAACATTCTCACTTTTACACAGGATAAAAGATGTTTAAAGATGATAAATCCTCAGCTCCTTGTGGCCTTTAGGACATTAAGACAGCCGTGTATGCGGAGTAGTGCAGGCTAATGAGAGTTTGGGAGGGGAGGCCTGCTGCGTCGGCACAAGCACCAGGACGGGACACTTTACAGCCCAGTGGGAGGCAGTTCAGGCGTGCTGCTAAAGATCCATAGAGAAATTAGGGGATCATCTATCATTTCATACAGCAGCCCATTAAGGTGTTTAACCCTAAACACTAGCAATCTGTTAAACCTTGTGGAGGTCTAATTGGGTGATCTGGTAAAGAATGTGGTGAAGAAGGGCCTTGTTGGTTTTTGTGACGCATTGTCAATGAAAGGGAAATTTGGTTGTGTTTGTTGGGAAAAGTCACTCCAATGTGTGCAAGAGATTTAAATTTCACAGTTGTACAGCAGAGAAGGATGTGGTGTGGTTCAGATGTTTTGACTGAATGGATTTAGCATAAGCTCATTATAGTTAAAGGATAAATAGGTGTGATCTAAAAGTGCACCGGTGCCATGGGTGCTTCTACTGCTGCTCTTATGGTTATGTTGCAATATACTACAGGAGTCTCTGCATAGGCCTATTGCAATTACTAACTGCTATTTAACAGAAAAGAGAGAGAATTGTCAATATTATGTGTCTTATAATCACTTTGACATGTTTGTCGTAATAAAGTGTTCAAGTATTTTTTCAAGCAGGGGCTAAACACACTTAACTTTGAACTCTGGCTTACAATCAAAGTTGGATTTCTTAGGCCATAAGACGGGTCAAACCTTGGCCAGAGAGCAACAATAGCTTTATGTCAGATTAGCTCTACTCAACCTCTGCTTCACCTGTGACCTTTGGAGTGACCTTCACCTTTTAACCCCAGGAAGCTCAACTCTGACATTTTTAAGACAACTTCTCCATGTTTCTGTATTAAAGTGTGGACATTACAGAGCTTCTTTCAAGTGGGTCAGTGACTCTCACCACACTGAAAGACCTGAGGCTTTAGCTTGGGTGAAATGTTAGCATCCTCATTAGCAGTTGTACAAAATCCCGTTTAATCTTTGAACTCAGACAGGCGAAAGACCATTATCTCTGACAAGATTAGATCTAACCCACATAGCAAGTGAGCGATCAGAATACAGGCAACGTCATGACTCCTTTTAATTTTTCCAGTAAAAATTCAACCCTGGCTTTTACTCTCTCATTTTAGAAGCATCTCATAGAATTAAAGGGCATTTAAGGGGTCATGCTTGTTGTGTCCAGCAGACTAAGGCTATAACTTGCACTGTATTGCCAAAATAAAGATAAGCATGTTGACCCATGTAAACACTGAAACATGTTGACAAATTGGCAAATATACCTTTTGAATTGATGCCACAGAGCAGTTCTCAAGATCCCTTATACCTTAAGGTTAAGGTACACTTGTTGTCCCCGTCCGTAGGGAATGCATTTGACCCATCCTGCAATGCCACTGGGTCATCTCCTCAGAAGCAGTGAGCAGTGCAGCACTCGTGGACTCATCTCCAGGTCTTTGTGCTTGGCTTGGTCAGGAATAGCTTCGCAGGAGGAATTTACCGATGGTTCATGTTTTAGGTTGATGGGGGAAACTTGAGCACCCAAAGGAAAGTGGAGAAACATGTGAACTCCACTCAGAAAGTTCTGGTCTGGCCTTAAAAACCCGTGACCTTCTTGCTGTGAGGTAAGAGTGCTAACCAATCTGCCACTGTGCCGCCGCTATAATGGCAGTCTGTATTTTCCGGACCATAAGTCGCACCTTTTTTCATAGTTTTGGTCCGGGTGCGACTTACATACTTATATACTTATACTTATGTTGTGATTTTATCTGTTATTTTCACACTTGGAACCACATTTCATACTCAATTTCATACTTTTAAGCTTTTTTTATTCTCTATTATGCATTTTTTGGCTGGTGCGACTTATACTCAGGTGCGACTTATACGCAGGTGCGACTTATACTCAGGTGCGACTTATACTCCGGAAAATACGGTATGGTTAGTTTTCCGTTTAGTTTGATTTTTTTGTAGTTTTGCTGCTTCCAAAGAACTGTTTTTCAAACACGGCAATGCCATGCTCCCTTTGCATCTGTCTGCTGGAAATTTTACACAAATAGTGGACACGTCAGGAATGTCTTTGTTTGGCATTTCCACATTTCTCGCAATCATATCTCACACGGAACAAGCCCTTTGAGTTTTGTGTGTTTCTCAAAAGTGTCATTCAGGCGTTCTCTGTGTCCTTCATTGCAGTACATTTGCTCCGACTAGATCCTGATTGATCGTGTATTTGTATCTATTCATAGAGGCCAAATTCATCATTCCAATTTGTCAACTTGCCGGAGTGCAGAGTTAATTATGTGTGTGTGTGTGTGTGTGTGTGTGTGTGTGGGGGGGGGGGGGTTGGAGAGACAGGCTTGTGTTTAGGCTCATCTGAGGTTTCCCCACTTCACCTCTGTTTCAAACGAGCCGCCAAAGCTTCACTGGCCGTGTGAACTGCTCGGCACCATGGGTAATTAGTGTGATGAATGCTGTAGCGGCACAAATGGTGGCAGTGGGCTGTCTAGTTGATGGTGTGGCTGTGCTGTCAGAGCTTAGGGGCTGCAGGCTCATCAGGGTAATGGATGATTCGCCAACAGGACCCTCTCTACCAACAGCACGAGCTCCTGAGGTGGATTTCTGTATGTTTTTTTCCTCTAGTTTCCAAATGCAAAGATTGAATCTAGTTATGAAAGTCAAGTGCACGTGAACCTGGCGGTGGTGTTGTCCCGAAAAAGATAAAATGAATAATGAATAAGACAAACAATGGAAATATACAGGAATCCTTCAAGACATAACAAATATGTTTGTGATTTCTATGTCCCGCCAGGCTCTCAGGAATGTATATATGGATATGCAAACATCTTGATATCAATCCTCTGTGGGATTCATGCTCCATTCCTGGGGTGCAGAGCCGTCGCTGTTGAAATGATGGATCACATTATTAGATTAGAGTAGAACAAGGACAGCCTGCAACTGGATTTGCAATTCACAGCCTCTTTTGTATATGGACCTTCTCTGCATGAAGGGGATAATTGGGCCGTTGTCACTGAGTCAGAGAATGTTTTTAACAACGCAGAGAACCTCGCAATAAATCAGGTCAGCAGCTGTCGAGCCACGTCACACGACCAGGCATTAGTCACATGCAGAATGATCCCTTTGCATATAGCATAGAGGCAAATATATCATCATTTATTCACACCGTGGCATGTCCAGACATTCAAATTTTTCCAACAAATGAAGGGCATATGGTGATTTTGTGTGCTGGAGAAAGCAAAGGGCAGAGGCAGCTGTGAGTGTATGAGGCCCTGGCTCTTACTGTTGTCATTTCAGCAGCAGCTAATAGCCTGTGCTTACTCTGGGCCTTGACTTTTCAACTCAGTGACAGTGAATAATACAGAGCGCATAGCTCTGTATTGTGAGCCATGTCATCCACGTAGCAGAAGACGAAGAGGCCGGCTGCTGCAGACAGGTATTCCATAGCTATATCAGCTCAGACACACAAGTTCAGTGAACTGTTTCAATCGGGAAGACAACCAAAGCTCACTGTGTATGAGAGACAGCTAAGGTCACTGAGAGGTCAGCTGTGGGTGCATGGGTGAGACCTTAGGACGTGGCCTTGTCGGAACAGAAGAATCTTCAGGTCATGTCGCAAAGTCCTAAGTCACTGAGTCAATAGCCAAAGAACATGACACAACCTCTCACAGTCACTTCCCATCAAGTGGAACATGGAATGGCACGCTTTCCATCTCAGTGCACAGTGGCTGGAGCAGGACCCCGTTTGCGCTCTGGAAACAGGAACACAGTGGCCCCATCACATGAGATGCTCCAACGTGGCCAAACGCAGCTCCCTCAAAGCACTGGTACAAGGTGATTCACCAGTCAATCCAGAGTCCCTCTATTATCTGCACTGTGCTCTGCAGCGCTGTGGGGCCGAGGATCACCAGAGGGCTGGGATGACAGGAAATTAGATCATGGCAAAGCACAAGCACATTTCGATTAAACCCATGTCAGGATTCATCTTCTTTGCCAGTGATTTAAATGTGACCTTTACCTTACGTTTGACCCAGGGTTGAAGTTAAACGGCAGAATCTACTGTTGGTAGGACTATGTTCAAGGCAATAATGAATGTATTTACTTTATACATTTTCTTAATGACAAAAAAGTGGACAAAACACAATCAAGATGCAATAGCCATATAGCCAAATAAAAATATCATATTTAATATATGTACAATAAACATACAATCATGAACCTTTTCAAGAATATACACATACACTTATGTTTTAAATAGAAATCCAAGTTACAAAAAGAATAAAAGCAATAAAGCTTATCTGAAGTCCCTTAGTGATGCTCTGAAAAAATAGGTGATATTTTCTTTTTTCAGTGCCCTTATTCTTTTAGATGATCTTGTAAGAGCCGTGAAATGCACACTTTGAATATCACCCTTAACGGACTGTAAGTAACAGACCACTCCAACCGTCACTAACATGGTTAGCACATGGTTTGGCTTGAATCAAAGGCAACATGCTGCCAAAAGGCTCGAACCAAAACATCTATCTGCACATGAAGAGTTTCCTTCCAAAATAGCATCCATAATATGCAAAAGAGAATATCAAATTAAAGGGTAAATCATGATTAACCTATTTACAAGAGAGCTACTTCAAAGGCTCAAGTAAACTATTTCGGCAGTAAACTCTTCAATATACAATACTTTATCACTTAAAGTCAACTATAAAAGTCTACTTGCTGCAACCACAAGGCAAGCTCATCAAAAGAGAAAAAATGTATGTAAAACAATTATGCTGAACACAAGGCAAACATCAGAAGCACATTTAGGTGCCAAATGAAACAGTCCTGTCAGCGCAGCACAAACACCACGGAGCGAGTGCTGTCGCTCCTGTCTCGCTTTAGGCAACCACACATTGGCTTCTGTGTTACAGAGCACAGGGTGATATGGCACAATAAAGGCTCCATCAAAACACAGAGTAGAGTTTCTTCTTCAGGCACAGAGCAAGGATCTGTCTGTGAAGTTTATTCTACACCAGGCCTTTCTACTAAGTCTATAATCAGGCTAGAGATTGTTATAATTGTTATTTTTAACAGCTATTACATACTAAACAATTCTGATTTCTACTTGTAGATATACAATATTTTATATAAACTTTTTGGGACAATCCCATGTGATATGGTTTCAGGAAGTTGAGGGATATCACAGAAGGCTACATACAACTGGTTCAAGTGTGTTGAGTTCTCTGCAGGACGGTACTGAACACAGCGTCACTTGAATGGCACTACTATGTACAGAACACACTCAGACACGCTGAACAGTACACATCACATCTGCTTCTGCTCTAACATGATCTTCAGCTGGAAACTATCATACTCTTATAACTTTATCTAAAACGGCTTTTCTTTCATTAATAACACAGATTACAATAATATGTTTGCTTGCTCTTATATTGATTTGTTGAGTTTTAGAACTTTGGCATGGCTCTATGGAGTTTAGGTCCGAGATATATATATATATATATATATATATATATATGTATATATATTATATTTGTATATATAAAACAATTTGAGTGCAATATGAAAAAATACACTTATGATTGTTATGTGTAGCAATAAAATAGTATATAAGAGTTTCATTTAACCATCAACTGTACCATCAAAAGCTGACCATAAACCGTACAGAGATCACACAAGTTGGAGGCTTTGGCAGTTAAAGTGCATATGACAGGTTTACACGGTTTTATAATTATTAATTTGTTTTGTGAGATAATGCCTTTGGTAAATATTTATGTGGCAATTTGTCAAGAAAGGTCAAGAACAAAAAGTGGAATTACATTTCCATCCACAAAGAAGGAACAAATCCAAGGATCACAACTTAAAGTGAATAAAGGTCATATATTTTAGTTTGTTTAATAACTATTGTAACAGTTGTGATATTACCTCTGTCACATCTGCCATTAAGAAAAACGGAAAGAAACCCAAAACTTTTAAAAATACGATCTTGTTAACCAGGCCGTATAGAGTAGTCTTATGCACTTTAAATGACCAACAGTGTGACGCGCTGATGTAAAAGTGTTTCCTGTGCATGCATTGGTGGCATGCTTTCATAATTCTGGCTGGACACTGTGCATCATGCAGCGTTATGTCAGTGAGCTGGTCAGATCGGAGTGCAGTGAATGGCTCCGCTTGGTGCTATGTGCTTATGCGAGTGCTGTCTTTGTTAATGCTGCGGCGATACAGCCCACCGCCCCCGAATCGCTCTCCCACGGGACCACCTCTGTTTGGGCCCGACGCTCCCGGGCTTGTTATTCATCATGTGGCTATGTAGTACATGCATTACTGCTGCAGGGCGCTCCCTCAAGAGAAGCTCTACACCACAATACAGTCCTGCACGTCGCACTGGCACAAGTGCTCAGAACTACAAGGGAGTCGAAATCAATGTTTGCAATATGTGGATTCCCTATCAGTTTGAACCTAATAATTCACTGGGAAGGATCATCAGCTGGCTAAACACGGCTTGCTCTTCTTTTCTCTCAATTATAATGTCTTCGTAGCTCAGAAATGTTAAGCATCCTTGTGATTTTATGTGGAAAATATGAGTAAAGGGATAATTACAAACTAGAACAACCTTCAGCAAACAAATGCCTATTGAAGAACAGTCCTTTTAAGTATAAAAAGCCCCCACCAATATGTGCATCAAAATCAAGTCACTATCATCAAGGGTCCGCTCAATTAAAATGACTTATTAGCTCAGAAGATGGTGCACGTGAAGCAGTTTGTATCAATCAAAAATGACTAATGCGTGTGCACCTTTCTTCACTCGAACACATTCTTTCATCTCACTGTTACTAGAATCATATGGGTGTGGGTCAAGTAAATACATGTTTTCAATAAGTTAAAAGCATATTCAAAATTAAAAAAGCAGCATAAATAAGGCTTAAATCTCCTTTTGTGAAAGTGCACTATGACAGAATGTTTTCAAACCTTTATCAAAAAGATTTTTCTCAACCTTTGTATTTCCTCTCTGAGAACAATTGCACCTGAGAAGTACTTCTTTCTAAATGAAAGAAATAGTTTAATAAATTAAAATAGATACGACAGATAATTCAAAAAAAAAGAAGGGAAAAAAATCAAGTTGACTTAAATACTCAAGGGAATCTGGCTTCATAAGTGGCCAGAGCGGTGACAAACCTACAAGTACATCTCTCTTAATACTCTGGGAAAACTGTGTGGTACAGACTATAAAACGGACTCCATGTTGTCGCTGGTCTCGTGGTCCTCCAGATTATAAATGTACTTTGTCCTGTTGGCTGGGTCGATGGCGATGTCTTTGCCCAAATTGTCCAGAGTCACATTGGATGAGAAGAGTTCGGTGGGCGTTAGGTAGCCCTCGCTGTTCTTGATGTACTTCCTGTAGTTCTTCCTCAGACACTGCCACGTGGTGGCGTAAAGCAGGAAGGCTGAGGACTTAAGCGCAATGGCGATGCTCACATACAGATGTCTATATGACACGTTGTCATACAGCATGCAGGCACCTTTCTCTCCACATACAGAGCTCCAGAAGAGACAGGTGGAGTCGATGCCCATCCCAAAGATGAGCGGAGGAGGGATGAAGCCTGAGATACAAAGTGACACACATAAGGTCAAAGACCCACACTGTGTCGAAGCCTAGACTGTGTGTGGACATTATTTTAATTACCTATAAGCCTGAGGAGCAGGAACAACACTCCCAAGGCATAAGACTTCAGCTCAGGGCTTACAGTTCTGGGGAGAAAATATATGAATTAATAAATCAAATAATATTAAAATGGGTTTTGGCTGTAGTGTCTCTGGAGCTGCGGCGCCACTCTGTATAACCAGAACTACAGCTCCATCTAGTGGCCACACAGTGGTTGGACAGCAGATGTCTGACCTGATGAGTATGATGACCGAGGGCGTCTGGGCCATTGCTCCAATCATGCTGCACACACAGATTATAGAGAGGAAGGTGAGGAAAGCCTGCTGACAGCCTGGACTCGGACACTTCCCGGGTAAAGCCACAGCCTCCTCACTGCTGCTTGATACACACGTGCAGCTTGTCAAGTTCTGGGGAAAGTAAGATCAAGAAATTACAATGGAAACACAAAACAATAATATTCCAGATAGTAATATAATCAGAATGGTCATCTCACTCGTTTGGTGCAGCCAGCGAAGCAGGCTGAGAGATAGGTGACTCCATTGGAGCCACACACAGGGCTGACAGACGCTGTGTAGCAGTTACAGTTACTGATGCACGCAGACTCAGGCCTCTGCCAGGAATGTAATGTCCTATGGGCAAAGACCATGTCAGGGCAAAATCACAAACACACATAGTTCTTTCTCAATGTAAATCCTTAGGACAATGATGAAACTTATGCAAACGTATTACTGTGAATCGAGTCATTTATTGCAAGATATACAATTATTGTTTATACAGAAAACTAACATGAACTGGCTGAACTCTCAAGTAACGTGTTTTGTCACATGAGAAACTATTATTTGATTTCAGCAAGATCATATTTCATATTACATATCATAATTGTCAATCGAATAAACAAAACTTAAGTATTCTTTCACTTACTCATTTACATATGCAACAGTAACTCCTGCCACAGGCCCAGTATCACAGCCCAAAAAGAGGAAAGAGACATAACAGGCAGTGGAGACAAGGTTGACGAGCATGGCCATGCGAACAGCTCCCAGTGCTGACAGGTTCAGCTTCTTCACCAGAAGTCCTCCCAGGAAGATCCCCAGGCATGCACAAGGGATGGCTGTCATACCTACACCAGAGAGGAACAGTGAGCTACAATGTACACAATACATACATCAGAGAGGCACAGTGAGGTACAATGTACACAATACATACACCAGAGAGGCACAGTGAGCTACAATGTACACAATACATACATCAGAGAGGCACAGTGAGGTACAATGTACACAATACATACACCAGAGAGACACAGTGAGCTACAATGTACACAATACATACATCAGAGAGGCACAGTGAGGTACAATGTACACAATACATACACCAGAGAGGCACAGTGAGCTACAATGTACACAATACATACATCAGAGAGGCACAGTGAGGTACAATGTACACAATACATACACCAGAGAGGCAGTGAGCTACAATGTACACAATACATACACCAGAGAGGCACAGTGAGCTACAATGTACACAATACATACACCAGAGAGGCACAGTGAGGTACAATGTACACAATACATACACCAGAGAGGCAGTGAGCTACAATGTACACAATACATACACCAGAGAGGCACAGTGAGCTACAATGTACACAATACATACACCAGAGAGGCACATTGAGGTACAATGTACACAATACATACACCAGAGAGGCACAGTGAGGTACAATGTACACAATACATACACCAAAGAGGCACAGTGAGGTACAATGTACACAATACATACACCAGAGGTACAGTGAGGTACAATGTACACAATACATACACCAGAGAGGCACAGTGAGCTACAATGTACACAATACATACACCAGAGAGGCACAGTGAGCTACAATGTACACAATACATACACCAGAGAGGCACAGTGAGCTACAATGTACACAATACATACACCAGAGAGGCACAGTGAGCTACAATGTACACAAAACATACACCAGAGAGGCACAGTGAGGTACAATGTACACAATACATACACCAAAGAGGCACAGTGAGGTACAATGTACACAATACATACACCAGAGGTACAGTGAGGTACAATGTACACAATACATACACCAGAGAGGCACAGTGAGCTACAATGTACACAATACATACACCAGAGAGGCACAGTGAGGTACAATGTACACAATACATACACCAGAGAGGCACAGTGAGCTACAATGTACACAATACATACACCAAAGAGGCACAGTGAGGTACAATGTACACAATACATACACCAGAGGTACAGTGAGGTACAATGTACACAATACATACACCAGAGAGGCACAGTGAGCTACAATGTACACAATACCTACATCGAAGAGGCACATTGAGGTACAATGTACACAATACCTACATCGAAGAGGCACAGTGAGCTACAATGTACACAATACCTACATCAAAGAGGCACATTGAGGTACAATGTACACAATACATACACCAGAGAGGCACAGTGAGGTACAATGTACACAATACATACACCAGAGAGGCACAGTGAGCTACAATGTACACAATACATACACCAGAGAAGCACATTGAGGTATAATGTACACAATACATACACCGAAAAGGCACAGTGAGCTACAATGTACACAATACATACACCAGAGAAGCACATTGAGGTATAATGTACACAATACATACACCGAAAAGGCACAGTGAGCTACAATGTACACAATACCTACACCGAAGAAGCACATTGAGCTACAATGTACACAATACCTACATCGAAGAGGCACATTGAGGTACAATGTACACAATACATACACCAGAGAGGCACAGTGAGGTACAATGTACACAATACATACACCAGAGAGGCACAGTGAGCTACAATGTACACAATACATACACCAGAGAAGCACAGTGAGGTACAATGTACACAATACATACACCGAAGAGGCACAGTGAGGTACAATGTACACAATACATACACCAGAGAGGCACAGTCAGGTATAATGTACACAATACATACACCGAAAAGGCACAGTGAGCTACAATGTACACAATACCTACATCAAAGAGGCACATTGAGGTACAATGTACACAATACCTACATCGAAGAGGCACATTGAGGTACAATGTACACAATACATACACCAGAGAGGCCCAGTGAGGTACAATGTACACAATACATACACCAGAGAGGCACAGTGACCTACAATGTACACAATACCTACACCGAAGAGGGACATTGAGCTAAAATGTACACAATACCTACATCGAAGAGGAACATTGAGGTACAATGTACACAATACCTACATCGAAGAGGCACATTGAGGTACAATGTACACAATACATACACCAGAGAGGCCCAGTGAGGTACAATGTACACAATACATACACCGGAAAGGCACAGTGAGCTACAATGTACACAATACATACACCAGAGAAGCACATTGAGGTATAATGTACACAATACATACACCGAAAAGGCACAGTGAGCTACAATGTACACAATACATACACCAGAGAAGCACATTGAGGTATAATGTACACAATACATACACCGAAAAGGCACAGTGAGCTACAATGTACACAATACCTACACCGAAGAGGCACATTGAGCTACAATGTACACAATACCTACATCGAAGAGGCACATTGAGGTACAATGTACACAATACATACACCAGAGAGGCACAGTGAGGTACAATGTACACAATACATACACCAGAGAGGCACAGTGAGCTACAATGTACACAATACATACACCAGAGAAGCACAGTGAGGTACAATGTACACAATACATACACCGAAGAGGCACAGTGAGGTACAATGTACACAATACATACACCAGAGAGGCACAGTCAGGTATAATGTACACAATACATACACCGAAAAGGCACAGTGAGCTACAATGTACACAATACCTACACCGAAGAGGCACATTGAGCTACAATGTACACAATACCTACATCGAAGAGGCACATTGAGGTACAATGTACACAATACATACACCAGAGAGGCACAGTGAGGTACAATGTACACAATACGTACATCAGAGAGGCACAGTGAGGTACAATGTACACAATACATACACCGAAAAGGCACAGTGACCTACAATGTACACAATACCTACACCGAAGAGGGACATTGAGCTAAAATGTACACAATACCTACATCGAAGAGGAACATTGAGGTACAATGTACACAATACCTACATCGAAGAGGCACATTGAGGTACAATGTACACAATACATACACCAGAGAGGCCCAGTGAGGTACAATGTACACAATACATACACCGGAAAGGCACAGTGAGCTACAATGTACACAATACATACACCAGAGAAGCACATTGAGGTATAATGTACACAATACATACACCGAAAAGGCACAGTGAGCTACAATGTACACAATACATACACCAGAGAAGCACATTGAGGTATAATGTACACAATACATACACCGAAAAGGCACAGTGAGCTACAATGTACACAATACCTACACCGAAGAGGCACATTGAGCTACAATGTACACAATACCTACATCGAAGAGGCACATTGAGGTACAATGTACACAATACATACACCAGAGAGGCACAGTGAGGTACAATGTACACAATACATACACCAGAGAGGCACAGTGAGCTACAATGTACACAATACATACACCAGAGAAGCACAGTGAGGTACAATGTACACAATACATACACCGAAGAGGCACAGTGAGGTACAATGTACACAATACATACACCAGAGAGGCACAGTCAGGTATAATGTACACAATACATACACCGAAAAGGCACAGTGAGCTACAATGTACACAATACCTACATCAAAGAGGCACATTGAGGTACAATGTACACAATACCTACATCGAAGAGGCACATTGAGGTACAATGTACACAATACATACACCAGAGAGGCCCAGTGAGGTACAATGTACACAATACATACACCAGAGGCACAGTGAGCTACAATGTACACAATACATACACCAGAGAAGCACATTGAGGTATAATGTACACAATACATACACCGAAAAGGCACAGTGAGCTACAATGTACACAATACCTACACCGAAGAGGCACATTGAGCTACAATGTACACAATACCTACATCGAAGAGGCACATTGAGGTACAATGTACACAATACATACACCAGAGAGGCACAGTGAGGTACAATGTACACAATACGTACATCAGAGAGGCACAGTGAGGTACAATGTACACAATACATACACCGAAAAGGCACAGTGACCTACAATGTACACAATACCTACACCGAAGAGGGACATTGAGCTAAAATGTACACAATACCTACATCGAAGAGGAACATTGAGGTACAATGTACACAATACCTACATCGAAGAGGCACATTGAGGTACAATGTACACAATACATACACCAGAGAGGCCCAGTGAGGTACAATGTACACAATACATACACCGGAAAGGCACAGTGAGCTACAATGTACACAATACCTACACCGAAAAGGCACATTGATGTACAATGTACACAATACATACACCAGAGAGGCACAGTGAGCTACAATGTACACAATACATACATCAGAGAAGCACAGTGAGGTATAATGTACACAATACATACATCAGAGAAGCACAGTGAGGTACAATGTACACAATACATACACCAGAGAGGCACAGTGAGATACAATGTACACAATACATACACCAGAGAGACACAGTGAGATACAATGTACACAATACATACACCAGAGAGGCACAGTCAGGTATAATGTACACAATACATACATCAGAGAAGCACAGTGAGGTATAATGTACACAATACATACATCAGAGAAGCACAGTGAGGTACAATGTACACAATACATACATCAGAGAAGCACAGTGAGGTATAATGTACACAATACATACATCAGAGAAGCACAGTGAGGTACAATGTACACAATACATACACCAGAGAGGTACAGTGAGCTACAATGTACACAATACATACATCAGAGAAGCACAGTGAGGTACAATGTACACAATACATACACCAGAGAAGCACAGTGAGGTACAATGTACACAATACATACACCGAAGAGGCACAGTGAGGTACAATGTACACAATACATACACCAGAGAGGCACAGTCAGGTATAATGTACACAATACATACACCGAAAAGGCACAGTGAGCTACAATGTACACAATACCTACATCAAAGAGGCACATTGAGGTACAATGTACACAATACATACACCAGAGAGGCCCAGTGAGGTACAATGTACACAATGCATACACCAGAGAGGCACAGTGAGGTACAATGTACACAATACATACACCAGAGAGGCACAGTGAGGTACAATGTACACAATACATACACCGAAGAGGCCCAATGAGGTACAATGTACACAATCTATCAAAAGTGGCGTCGCATCTTCTTCTTACCAAGTAGCTGATTGGCTGAGGAGGTTGTAAGATTGAACTGCTGCTCCAAGTATTTCCCCAAGAAAGCAGCAAAGCCAGCGACCACAGCGATCTCCATGCAGGCTGCCAGCGTAATGCAGCTGAACACAGGGTTGGAGAGAAGGTGCCTGGTCACCCGCGGTATTACTGCGGACAGATGAAGGAGAACATCTTTCACACACACTTGCCTTTGTCAGTTAGCCAATACATTCCCTGCAACACTGTAGCATAAGTATTTCCAGTGACGGTGCAAATGTAGCTTCTTGCTGGCCTAAAGGCAGTAGTGGGAGGTGTACTGTAAATGTGTGCAGTACAGTTACATGGATGAGAATAAATCCATGAACAAGTAATGCAGCCAAAGTTGTATTTTAGATCGTTTTAGATCAGTCTTTTATAAATAACTTGGTCAATTAAGCAGTTTTAATTATGTTATTTTAAACTGCACACTGAACAGAACAGGCAAAGCAGTGTTGTTAGGTGACTTTGTAGATGTAGAAAGGAGCTGATGCAGCAGTGAGACATTCGTGCATTGGGACTTACTCAGTAACAGGGATGTCACTAGCCCTTCGGCTGCACTGGGGCACAGGCCCCTTAATTAAATCCTACATTTTTGTCGTAAAAGTAGTGCACTTATTTAAAATTTGCACAAATCAGATGTAATTTCCTGTAACATGGTGGATTTTAGATTATTTATTCCAAATGCCCTAATATATTTTACAGTGATGGGCATTAAACTTTAGTCTAATATAACTCTTATTTGGTTCCTAGTGGAGCCCTCTGCTGCCTCTCTTTGCTCCTTCAGAGAAGGGTGCAAGCATCTCTGCGGTTCATTCCAGGTCTGCAGATTTATACTATTGGGACGCTTGAGTGCAAACCGAGCCTGCAGCCTCGCACTGTGAATAGTGGATTGAGCCTGCAGAGTTCGAACAACACTAAAGCCTCAAACTTTAGTTAGGACACCTCTCCTCACATCTTATGTTGCTTGTAATCCATGTGAATTCAATTCACATGGATTACATTGGAACATTCTTTCATAAATGTTTACGTATTTAATAATGCAAATAGGAGGTGGATTGTAAAAAAAGTGACTAAAATTTGGGACTTTGGGTTCATGGACTCTAAACTCTTCCTACAACACTTGTTTTCTTGCTTTATGGTGTTAAGGATCAGGCACGTTCAGGCTCTGAGTCCCTCAGAAGCTGGCAGGACTCTCACGGGTCTTGTCCGAGCTTCTTTCTGCTCTGTGCTGTAGTAGTGATGCTCGGGTTTGCTTTTTAGGACCTGTTTGAAATTACAAACAGCGCAGGAGCTTTAGAGTTTGGGACTAAAGTAGTCTGGATCCTGCAGTGGCCTGACTCAGTGTGAACGCACTCTGGACGTCTCCAGGAAGTTTTGATCTTAAAGCACACACTGCCTGTTCACGCTGGAGCATCATGTTGTTGTTAGGATGTGTTTAAAACAGTGTGCAGAGACTGTTGATAATGTGGCTGCTCCATGCGCACTAAACACCAAACACTTTTTCTCTCTGTAAAATGTCAATGCATTTGCAATGTATAGGTTTAGTTTATTAAATTAAAAAGGCCTCCAAAGCTCTGGGTGAGGCTTATGGAGCAGAGTTGCCAAAGTTTATAAAGCAGAGTCTGAGCGTTTGGATCGGACCCATTCACACCCGCTGTAGACTGAGATGTGATCTGACCTGCCACTCGTGTAAACTATAACACCACATAACCAGTCTATAGTCAGCATGTGCAGCAAACTATAGTCTAGTGTGAGCTTCTGTTCACAGGGCGCTCCTCATGCCGCTGTGCGCTCCGGGCACTTACCCCCTGCGCAGAGCATGAGCTGGGTCTTTTTATACTGGGGCACAGCTGATTTATACTGAGGCACAACTGATTTAGACTGAGGCACAGCTGATTTATACTGAGGCACAACTGATTTAGACTGAGGCACAGCTGATTTATACTGAGGCACAACTGATTTATACTGAGGCACAACTGATTTAGACTGAGGCACAGCTGATTTATACTGAGGCACAACTGATTTAGACTGAGGCACAGCTGATTTATACTGAGGCACAACTGATTTAGACTGAGGCACAGCTGATTTATACTGAGGCACAACTGATTTAGACTGAGGCACAGCTGATTTATACTGAGGCACAACTGATTTAGACTGAGGCACAGCTGATTTATACTGAGGCACAACTGATTTATACTGAGGCACAGCTGATTTATACTGAGGCACAGCTGATTTATACTGAGGCACAACTGATTTAGACTGAGGCACAGCTGATTTATACTGAGGCACAACTGATTTAGACTGAGGCACAGCTGATTTATACTGAGGCACAACTGATTTATACTGAGGCACAGCTGATTTATACTGAGGCACAGCTGATTTATACTGGGGCACGTGCCTCAGTAAAAAGGGTCTAGTGACGTCCCTGATCAGTAACTCCTATGATTTAAATGTACAAGGTTAAATCTATTAAAATAAGTGCAAACATCCCAAAAATAGACTCAATTACACACTAATGTATTTGCACTTAACGAGTGTAATCCTCATTCGTCCAGGAGTGACATTTGTATTTATTTAGGCACTTTCCGCCCATGCAAAAGTAATGCACATATGGAGTTTTACTGTACCTCTCAGGTGCTGGCACACTGACAGGCCACTGTTTAAATCAAAGCCGTGAATAGCTCCTTTGGGCCTGTCCAGAGTGAGAGATGACGGCAGCATGGCCTGCTCACTCTCCCCTCCAGAGTCCAGGCCCTGCTCATCCAGGGCCTGAGGGAAACCGAACATGAAGAGGGATGACACAAAGAGTAAGGCACTGCACAGGAGGAAGCCGGCCCACCACGCCCCGATCCAACGAGGGTCATCCGGGGTGATGTCCAGCGTACCTGAGGACAAACACGCAACATTGATAAATGAAAGTCAAATATGTTCAATCGCACCTCGTAACAAATATCAGACGTTTCACTCACTGGTGTCAATGAAGACGGCATCAACATAAACTTTGGTACAGACAGAACCCAGGATGAAGCCACACGCCGGCCCAAACACCAACGTTGAAAACAAAATACCTGCAAAACAAGGCAGAGAACGTGAGATTGTGAAATGAATCAACAGAATAACCGCGCATTGTCAGCAGAGGGCAGAATTGTGCAAAACGCCACAACAATTAAAGCCTGTATTTTCCCATCTCCCATTAAAGCAGCATCAATAACTTGGAAATTTGTGGTTTGATGTTGCCACTTAATAGATTTTCAGAGCCAATATAACAGCTCAACTAATTGCCGAAAAAGGGTCATAAACAGGAAATGGGTTCTGATATTGGCTGCGCACAGGGTATTTATGAGTGCGTTTCAGTTTGTGTTGCAGTAAAAGCTTAGTGACATTTTGAACAACAAGAGTTTAGCCTCCGCAGCCCGGTACAGCTGCTTTGCTCTCCGTCCGGATGCGAGCCGCTCAATATTCTTCTGAAGGATGCAATGATTAGTGCTTTATCGCCAGTCCTAAATCTAAAAGACAAACGGCTGCTTCGAGTGCTATCAATGCATTTCAATAGCGGGCCGAATGAATCCCGGAGAAATATTGTCTCGTCCGGCGCGCCCTGGTCAGCATTCAAAACCGACCTCACTGTCAGCACAAAGCCAAATATTATCAATAATTCCTTTCGTTTATGCTAGGGATTTATGGGTTCTCAAAGGATTCCAGACCCGGATGCGATTAACTGTACATCCAAAAGCCTCAGGACTTGTAGTTAGGTCTGTTAGCATACGTACACCTATTCACCGTGTTCTTTAATCTGTTATCATTTTAAATTGCATTTTGAGATTAAATGTCTGCTCTTGGTCTTGGATTTGATCAAATAAATTTCCCTAAAATGTATACTCCAGTGCGACTTATATACGTTTTTCTTTTCTCTAATATGTATTTTTTGGCTGGTGCGACTTATACTCCGGGGCTACTTATAGTCCTGAAAATACGGTATTGTTAAAATATCCCAATAAATGATAATATGCCACCACTGTCACAATAACAAGCAACATCAAGAAAAAAAAAAACACAACAAACAAACAAACACACACTTAAGTAGGTTGTTTATTGAGTTGTAAGTGTCAATTATTTGATCCTTCTCTTCAGCTCAAATGTTAATAAACTTGTTAATGCAAAGAAAAAGTGCACAATACAGTAAATATTGAGCCTCAGAAAGTATTCTTATTGAATGATACGTTCATGTAGGGATTATCGTGACTTGTGGTGTGTAACGTGACAACAAGAAGTAAGAAAAATACAAACAAAAAGACATTAGAAT
Organism: Eucyclogobius newberryi; assembly: GCF_026437365.1. Taxonomy (NCBI): domain Eukaryota; kingdom Metazoa; phylum Chordata; class Actinopteri; order Gobiiformes; family Gobiidae; genus Eucyclogobius; species Eucyclogobius newberryi. Next base: position 28,632,420 of record NW_027316167.1, on the reverse strand, counting down.
CGACTAAATGAAGGCGTTACATGTTTCTTTTTTGAATGTCTGTTGAGCTGAAGTGACGGCTTGGTCTGGCACAGGGTCACGACCGCAGATAATCTACTGCTCTGCCATCAAATCACACACACTAATCCATAATGTGTGTGAAGAGCCGAGGCGCTGGAGCACTCAGGAGTCACACCAGCCCAAAAATGCATAATAGAGAAGAAAAAAACATATATAAGTCGCACTGGAGTATGAAATGCGGTTGCAAATGTGAAAATAACAAATAATATCGCAAATAAGTCTCTCCGGAGTATAAGTATAAGTATTTAATCTAAGTATAAGTCGCACCAGCCAAAAAATGCATAATAGAGAAGTAAAAAACATATATAAGTTGCATTGGAGTATGAAATGCGGTGGCAAGTGTGAAAATAACAACTAATATCACATATAAGTCGCTCCGGAGTATAAGTATAATAAGTGTATAAGTATTAATATAAGTACAAGTCGCACCTCAGCCAAAACTATTAACAAAGACTTATATTCTGGAAAATACGGTACTTATTTTATTTCATAGTTAGTATACTAATAATTGATTCATTACTTGTCAGTTAATTGTGATCTGTGTCAGTTAAGCGTTTCATTCATTTCTGTTTGGAGTGAATTCATGGATTTAACAATAGGGCGGGGCAATTCATTGAAATGTCGACAGATCGAGAAAGAGTCAACTGTCAATAATTTGGGAGGGGTTTTTAATCAAGAGTCCACAGTCGATCCGCCGTCAACATTTTAATATTATTTGTGTTAAATGGCAGGGATTAAAGTCTATGTAGTTACATAAAATCATTAGTAAAAGCCATGCTGCCCGGTGGTCAAGTGGTTAACCTCATGTCCTCCCTTCTCTCATCCCCATTTCACACTATGCTGTTCTGTCTGATAAAGCCTATGAACCAATAAATCATTACTAAAAGCAATTTAAGACCAAATGAAGTTGAATGAAAAAATCTATCCATATGAGAAAAAAGAAAACTATTATTTTCATATCGCCCAGCCCTACTTAACAGCTGGTAATAAAGAGCAGGCTGAATAAGTCTTAGTAGTAGTAGTAGTAGTAGTAGTAGTAGTAGTAGTAGTAGTAGTAGCAGTAGTAGTAGTAGTAGTAGTAGTAGTAGTAGCAGTAGTAGCAGTAGTAGCAATAGTAGTAGTAGTAGTAGTAGCAGTAGTAGCAGTAGCAGTAGTAGCAGTAGTAGCAGTAGCAGTAGCAGTAGTAGCAGTAGTAGTAGTAGTAGTAGCAGTAGTAGCAGTAGTAGCTGTAGTAGCAGTAGTAGCAGTAGTAGTAGTAGTAGCAGTAGTAGCAGTAGCAGTAGTAGCGGTAGCAGCAGTAGCAGTAGCAGTAGTAGTAGTAGTAGTAGTAGTAGTAGTAGTAGTAGTAGTAGTAGTAGTAGTAGTAGTGGAGTAGCAGTAGCAGTAGTAGTAGTAGTAGTAGTAGTAGTAGTAGTAGTAGCAGTAGCAGTAGTAGTAGTAGTAGTAGTAGTAGTGGAGTAGCAGTAGCAGTAGTAGTAGTAGCAGTAGCAGTAGCAGTAGCAGTAGCAGTAGTAGTAGTAGTAGTAGTAGTAGTAGTAGTAGTAGTAGCAGTAGCAGTAGTAGCAGTAGTAGTAGCAGTAGCAGTAGCAGCAGTAGCAGTAGCAGTAGCAGTAGCAGTAGCAGTAGTAGTAGTAGTAGTAGTAGTAGTAGTAGTAGTAGTAGCAGTAGCAGTAGTAGTAGTAGTAGCAGTAGCAGTAGCAGTAGTGTAATAGTAGTAGTAGTAGTAGTAGTAGTAGTAGTAGTAGTAGTAGTAGTAGTAGTAGTAGTAGCAGCAGTAGTAGTAGTAGTAGTAGTAGTAGTAGTAGTAGTAGTAGTAGTAGTGGTAGTAGTAGCGGTAGTAGTAGTACCCGGTAGTAGTAGTAGAAGTATGAAGTAGTAGTAGTAGTAGTAAATGTCTAAGACACAAAAAACACAGAACACAATAGAGTGAAGTAAAGTTAAGATAAACAGCAACTAAAATCTCTAAAACAAAATGACAGCATATTTGATTTAAAATAATTGTCCCAGCTTGTCCAAAGTCTAATGTGTCTATTTCCAAATTAAGGCCGAATGTTATTTTTTCCACTTGTTTTATATCCGTCCAGTTTGTTTCAGCCACTTTTTCGCGATGGCCTTTTTTCCTGCTGCCAAAAGTACATTATCTATCTATAATTCAATTCAAGTTCAATTCAATTTATTTTTGTAACGTCCAAAATCACAACAGCAGTTTTCTCAAAGTGTGACAGTGAGACACAGACGCAGATTAACCAATGTTCTATATGAAATGAGCTAAAGGATAAATGTCCCAGCATCCTCTGACTTTAGACCTTCCTTCTCAGTGAGGAAAGTAGAAACCTCAGGGAGAACCACATTGAAGGAGAGATGGATGGACAGGCTGCAGATGGCCAAGGACTGTTAGGAGAGAGGGCGGTTCATCTAGTGTAGAGAGAGTTCATCCAGGCCGACGAAGAGCAGTTCAGAGTTCTGTTCTTGCTTTTTGCTAAAGTAAAACCACAAAATGTACTGTATTGAAACTGCGATGGCTTTTCTGAGGGGCAGTAAGTTGGGCTGTAGACCTTTAAAGAATCTCTTGGTCGACTGAAAACATGCCCTATCGATCAATCAGTACTAGACTAAACAGGAAGTGGCAAAAGCTCAACACTTGATCCAACCCAAACTGTCGTGCAAAAACAATTTATACAGAAAAGCACAGCAAGGCAGATTAAACTCATGATTCACTCTCAAATCCTCAGATAACTCACTCCTTCTCCTTCCTCCTGTTGTCACATATAAATCCTGATCATCTGTGGTTTCTGAAGAGTCCACAGTCGATCCTCTGTCAGTAAAAACACCTGGTTTTGAGCAGAGGTCAGACTTTGGGGGAAGATGTTTGAATATTATTTCTGTTCAATGGCACAGATTTAAAGTATGTATAGTTTATGCTCATGAAATCATTACTAAAAGACATTTTTACATTGTTTATGCAAAGACGAAATCGAATCTAAAATTGGGATCGAGCACAATGAGAAAAAAAAGTCCTAATACGAATCTTTGTCGACTAAAACGGCATCGACCAATGAAACGACTAAACAACTAAAGGCCCACAGCCTTGACCGCATGACAATGAAAACTGGGTTAATGCTTTAGTATGGGGACATAGCACACAATAAAACACTAGATAAATTCACAGAGCCACAAACACAGCAACATCGGCGGGAGAAAGGTGACTCTGCTCCCTGGCAGGACAGCGCATTAATAATTTCTCACTCAGAATCACATTATGGAACAGTTCAATCACTGGCATTTTGTGTCTTGGCAAAGGTGCATCCAAAATACAAGCTGGCAGCTCTGAATGGACAGGGCATGCTGACTCGACATGCACTCCTTCCTCTGCTGTCAGGGGCAGACTAATAACTTCACTGGAGGAAATAACATTTTGCTGCAGTGGACCTAACTTGCAGCCTCATAGTGCTTCATTACACACATTAAAGGGATGAAGAGGAGCTGACCCAGCGGCAGAACATGGCCCCTCGGCCCCTAAGTGTGCTCTGCCACTTCAAACCAATACTTCCTACTGTACCAAACAAATCACATTTAATTGAGATGATCTGATTCAGTCTTTTTATGTATAAATGATCTTAAAAGGGACATTTTGTATCAAATAAACTTTGATGAGCTTTTAACCTTGTTAAATTGGATTAGCTTCCTCAGAGTTGTATTGTGACTGATGGATGCATGTTTGAGTAATCCTGTTTTGTCATTGGGTGGAAAATCCAGAATGACATCTCTCTGTATTTTTATACAGATCGATATCAGTATCGGTAATCACCCATAATTCAGATGGGTGTGATTGACTGGTGGATTAGCCAACCAGGGACATGCGTGGTCAGTCTGTATGAGAACAAGCATGACTGCTTAGGAGGAAAAAAGAGAGGGAAAAAATATCACAAGGACAGTAAAAGATTGTGGCTTTCTGCTAAATCAATGAAAGAAGAACATAAAAGATCCAGGCAAGAAATGTCCTGCATTTGAGGCTTGAATGCACAGAAAATTCATGTTTTAACCTTCCCCTTTCCTCCGCCCACTGCTCTGTGCGCACATGAAATGATATATATATAATTTAATCAAGACTCGGGGTCATACGTGCAGGGTTCAAAAATGTGTCACGTGAATGAAAATCGTCTGATTGTTACAGTGAAACGTCACCTGTTTCTATTGCTAAGTAACATTCATGTAAAATAAAAATAATTATGTTTGTTACAGTTGGATATTGGAAATCCAAAAAAGCATAATGTCGTCTTTAAGAAGAAATAAAATAACGAAAGGCCTAATAACAAAATCAAATAACCCATAGCAAAAAATTGTAAATTCATAGTTATTTAATATTAAGTGTGTTTCTAATGTAACTCTATTAATAAAAAGGAGGGAGACCAAACACAGCATTAGTCTTTTCTGCTGGCGTGCAATATATAAGTCGGACAGTACTTCAGCCTGAGGTATCAATCGAGTGGACAGCAATCAATAACCCAATTACAATGTGGCTTGAACCTACAAGGCCTTTAGAGTCTTAAACATAAAAAAATTGTACTTCGTTACTTCTACTGCACATGAACAGTGTGCATCAGATCTCAGAGGCAGAATCTTAGTCTCCATCTAAAGGTGCAGATGAGGAAATGTATCCTGTTTTTCTGACAATTTATTAAGAAGTAACCAAGTGATATCAGCATAATCCTAACTGAAAGTGGGGAGAGTACAACAAGCACTGTACCAGGGCCTTTAGTCCTTCAGTTGGTTAATCCGCCAATGTTGTTGTTGTCGACCAAAGATATTAACTGACCAATTATTTGATTCAAATTAAGATGTGGGACAACAGCAGAAAGGAGAAGGCAAGTTGAGCTATCTGAAGATTTGGGTGAGAATCCTGATCTTCCTTTTTACATAAATACACTGTTTCCTAGTGTTCTGCATAAACTCTCATGCAGTTGTAGTCTTGTGAGTACAGTTTGGGTCACATACATGGTCAGATCACAGAGATACCAAAACGTTTCGCCAGTTTTTTACCCTTGTCCTTGTTCTTCTTTCTCAACTACAGCCAAATTGTATTCATTTACTGTTAAACATTGACCCCGACATGGATTGTATTGATAGATTCTATGTATTTGGTAGTTAATATAATTGAGTTTACGGTTGTGGGTAGTATCAGATGGGCGTTCTGCAGGTGCATTGTATTTTTGCATGAAATGATTGCACCCAACAAATGATCCTGCGCTCAGACTGTTTGTAGATTGTAGAAAAGCAAAGAATGAAGAGGGGGTGGACTGTAAAAACAACACCAATCTGTCAATGTCTGAGCTCCAATGTGCATGTGGCTATCTTGCTAACAAACATGTCCAACAAAAACAACATCTAAAAGTCAAGACATTAACAAGTCCACGATTAACGTACATATAACTAATCTATACCATCTTCAAAGCTGCGGCACATTATTGTACATGAAGTCAGGATAAGTAAAAATACATAAATACATGTTGTATCAGGACAGAAATCACAGTGGATATCTCACACAGGCTGCAGTTGGCCTTTTGCCATGTGGGGGGGGGGGGGGGGGGGGCTGCCATGTGGGGGGGGACTGCCATGTGTGTGTGGGGGGGGGGACTGCCATGTGGTGGGGGGCTGCACTGTGGGGGGGCTGCACTGTTCCATGTTGAGCCCTGTTTGCCCTCCTCTGTACTCTACTGCAGGCACAGGCTGTGGACATGAAAGGAGACTCTGAACAAACCACAGGCATCGGTCTGCTCAAGAGGTCAAACAGTGTGTTTCATCCACTAAAAGGAACAGGACTGTGTCTAAAGCACATACAAACACTACTGTGTCTAAAGCACATATACACACTACTTTGTGTAGTGTGTATATGTGCTGTAGTGTGTATACTGTTTAGACTGTCTGGAGTACAGTCAAAGCACATATAAACACTTATTTGTGTAGTGTGTATATGTGCTGTAGTGTGTATATGTGCTTTGACTGTACTTCAGGCAGTCTAAGCACATATAAACACTACTTTGTGTAGTGTGTATATGTGCTGTAGTGTGTATATGTGCTGTAGTGTGTATATGTGCTGTAGTGTGTATATGTGCTGTAGTGTGTATATGTGCTGTAGTGTGTATATGTGCTGTAGTGTGTATATGTGCTTTGACTGTACTTCAGGCAGTCTAAGCACATATAAACACTACTTTGTGTAGTGTGTATATGTGCTGTAGTGTGTATATGTGCTGTAGTGTGTATATGTGCTGTAGTGTGTATATGTGCTGTAGTGTGTATATGTGCTTTGACTGTACTTCAGGCAGTCTAAGCACATATAAACACTACTTTGTGTAGTGTGTATATGTGCTGTAGTGTGTATATGTGCTGTAGTGTGTATATGTGCTGTAGTGTGTATATGTGCTGTAGTGTGTATATGTGCTGTAGTGTGTATATGTGCTGTAGTGTGTATATGTGCTGTAGTGTGTATATGTGCTGTAGTGTGTATATGTGCTGTAGTGTGTATATGTGCTTTGACTGTACTTCAGACAGTCAAAGCACATTTAACAGCACAATATGATATTGTGAATATTTTCTGTGTGTTTTCTGTTTTCTTTCTCAGATAGATCTGTCTAGAGGGGGATCACTCAAAGACACAACATCAATGTTTCTAAACAGTCGCTTAGCAACCCTAGCGTAGCCTGTTGCAGTGATGTGGTTATGTGGAACACCTTCTTCTTCTTAAAAACTGACCATGCATAACAGAGTTATACTGCCAGTATCATTTAAATCAAACAAAAGCCTTTAGTCGGAGAGACTTAAATGATGTACAAAACTTTCCAACTCAATTTCGATATTAATGAATCGGCCTGATAATCCATACCACTTTTGATGCCATAATGATATTAAAAAAGAAAAAGTAAACATATTTTTGGGTAAACAAATAGTACTTTCTTTATGTTACCACATGGTTTTATGCTACATAGTTCTGATAATGTTTAAAATCATACTAAAACTCTTTAGTAAAAGTCACATTTTGTTCTGTTTATGTATTTATTATTTTAATTGTATTGATTAGTATCTGACTTTTGACACTTCTTATAAGCAGATTAAAGAGACCACACAAAAAACCCTTACTCTTTTTAAAACAGGTTTGCACTGCATTATGTTATTCTAATGTTTTAATATTAGTGGTGTATTTCATGCCAGCCAAGACTACAAACTTTTCATATACTTTTCATAAAATCTGGGACCGAAACTGTCAACGGGTTCTGATGACAATGATTGACCGACAAAATCCATCAGAATGGTCTTTGTGAATATCCAAGAGCAAATGTGAGACACATGCTACAAATAAAATGCTTTTGATTGGATAAAAAAACAGAACGTGGAAGGGACTGGTTTTCAGGCTGCATCCATCAATGATATATACTCACCTATATACAACGAGGAGTCCTTTTTGTGGACGTGGTCATCAATGTAAGCCACTCCCAGAGGCTGGACAGGCGTGGCTCCAATCCCCAGCAGAACCTGAGCCCCAATCAGCAGCAGGTACATCATGTTGGTGTTTGCTCGGTTGCCACAGTTGAAGCCAGAGTCTCTGTTCTCTGACCTGGTCCTGTTGGAGCACACGTCCCTGCCGTCCTCAGCGTGCCAGGAGTCGCCCGCCTCGTACTCATACTGATGAGTCAGGAACTCGGGTAAGGCCGACAGCAAAGCCCCGAGCGCCATCACAATACCACCACATCCAATGAGGCGAGGACGGTGGGCTTTAGCGCCAAAGTAACTAACAAACAGGATCAGGGCGAGATTGCCAATCTCAAAGCTGCTCGCAATGACGCCAACATCAGCACTCTGCAGATTGAACCGTCTTTCCAAAGTAGTCAACACACTGACCTGGTGGAGAGAGAAATAC
>NW_027316167.1:28614448-28616948 GCF_026437365.1 Eucyclogobius newberryi | reverse complement strand
AGTCAGGCCCAATCTGAGAAATGTGATTCATATTCCCTGTGAAAAGATAAAGCCCAGTCCCACTGAAACTAGTCTGAAACTTGCTGTGCTAAATGTCAGATCCTTATGTAACAAATCTCTCTTAATTAATAATTTTATTTCTTCTTATAATCTTGATTTTATGTTTTTAACTGAAACATGGCTTGACAAAAACACAGGGAATGTAGTTCTGATAGAATCTGCTCCACCCAACTTTAAGTTTGAATCTGAAACACGAGAAAACAAAAAAGGGGGTGGAGTCTGTGCTGTCTTTAGAGATGAAATAATTACCCGCAGGTTGTCTTTTGGGGTGTTTTCATCATTTGAGTATGTATCCTTTAAAATGGAGCTAAAACGGTCTCCATCCATTCTCTTCATTGTTTTAAACAAGCCTCCCCAGCACTGCCAAAGTTTTATTGATGATTTTACTGAGATGCTTTCAGTCATATGCACAGACTTTGATGGTTTGGTCATTACAGGTGATTTCAACGTGCATGTTGATAATGTTTGTGACAGAAACGCTAAAGAGCTTGATGCTGTCCTTGAAACCTTCAGTCTTACTCAGCATGTGAGAGGCCCCACCCACAGCAAAGGACACACTCTAGATCTCATAATTACAAAGGGGGTAAATATTTCAAATGTTAATGTGATCGATGTTGCTCTGTCTGATCATTTCTGTGTCTTCTTTGACCTGTCTGTTTCTCCCAAACCTCCGGTTGGTCCTGCAGTTGTTCAGAGGAGACACATAAGTGATGGCACAGGTGCACTGTTTATGGAAATGATAAACTTTGAAAATGTCTCATGTTCTAATGTAAATGATTTGTTGAACTCTGTTACATCTAGTGTTTTGAATGTTCTGGACACCATCGCCCCTATAAAGGCTAAAATGGTTAAAAATAAGCAGAAGGCGCCGTGGAGAAATGATGATTCGGTCAGGGCACAGAAAAGGGAGTGCCGCAGGGCCGAACGGAAATGGCGCAAGTCAAAGCTCCAGGTTCAAAAAGAGATTTACAAAGAAAAGCTGAACATGTACAACCTAATCTTATGTAGAACTAGGGAAAGATATTTTTCTGAAATAATTGGAAGCTGCAGTAACAACTCGCGTGTCCTGTTTGCCACAGTAAACAGATTAACAAACCCTCCAGCTCAGCTGCCGTTAGAACTCATTTCCACATCCAAGTGTAATGAGTTTGCATTATTCTTTAATGACAAAGTTCAGGGCATTAAAAATGCTATAAATCCCACAATGCAAAAAATTACCCTAAAACCACCAAGACACTTAGAGCTAACTCACTTTGCACCAGTAACTGACAAAACTGTCCATGAGATCATCACCAGTCTGAGTTCATCTACATGCTGCCTTGATGTGTTACCCACCAAATTTCTAAAGTCTGTGCTGAACAGTTTGTTAGCACCATTCACTCACATAGTTAACATGTCGCTTCAATCTGGAACATTCCCAATGTCTTTGAAAACTGCGGTCATAAAGCCTCTCCTAAAGAAGAGCAGTCTTGATGCCGCAGTACTGAGTCATTACCGGCCCATCTCTAATCTGCCATTTTTGGGCAAAGTCCTTGAAAAGGTTGTTTACCAACAGCTCACAGATTTCCTCTTAATAAACAACTCATTTGATGTTTTTCAGTCAGGTTTTAGACCTCATCACAGCACTGAGACTGCTCTTGTCAAGGTGACAAATGACATCCGCCTGAACACTGACACGGGCAAAGCCTCAGTCTTAATTCTGTTAGATCTGAGTGCTGCTTTTGACACTGTCGATCATGGGATCCTCTTACAGAGACTAGAGGACTGGGTGGGCATCACTGGCACTGCCCTAAACTGGTTAAGGTCCTATCTGGAAGACAGGAAGTACTTTGTTGAAATTGGTAGCTGTGTCTCAGACCACATGACCCTGACCTGTGGAGTGCCCCAAGGGTCAGTCCTGGGTCCCCTTCTGTTCAACCTCTACATGCTGCCGTTAGGTCAGTTGATACGCAGTGAAAATGTGTCCTATCACAATTATGCAGACGACACTCAAATCTATGTTTCACTATCGGCAGGTGACTATGGACCAGTAGATTCACTCTGTCACTGCATCCAACAGATCAGTTTGTGGATGCAAAACAACTTTCTCCAGCTGAACTCAGACAAGACTGAAATAATCGTTTTTGGCCCACAGAAACAAAGAGAAAGTGTTAGCGGTCACCTCCAGAGTCTCGCTCTAAAACCTACAAACCAAATTAGAAATCTGGGGGTAATAATGGACTCAGACTTGAACTTTAATAGCCACGTCAAATCAATAACATCAGCAGCTTTTTACCATCTAAAAAACATTGCCAAAATCAAAAATATAGTGTCAAAACCAGATTTAGAGAGACTTATCCATGCGTTTGTCTCCAGTAGATTAGACTACTGCAACGGCCTGCTCACTGGTCTCTCCAAACGAGCTGTAAAACAGCTGCAGTTCATCCAGAACGCTGCTGCT
>NW_027316167.1:28599448-28604448 GCF_026437365.1 Eucyclogobius newberryi | reverse complement strand
TTGAGGACAGAGGTATATCATATTTATGACATTTGAAATACATTTTCTATATGGCATCTCTTTTACTAGGGTATCTTTAGTGTCTCACTGTATTCATACTATTTTATGTCATTCTTGTGTTGTTGTGTTTCTGCACAGCTTTAATCAGTGCGTGCTTTTTGGAATGGTGTTTTCCCACTTTGAGTGTGGGACCTTTGTTCTGTCTAACTGTTTCTACATGCAGATAAGAGAAGGTTACACATGTAGATCCCTGAGAGGAAGGAAATGAGATACTCTGCCCCCGCATAACCCTATATACAGGTACTCTACAGCCAAAACAACATTTAGGGTGAAATTGAACACAGCTACATATGATATTACTTGCTATTAATATGCAGTCTACAAATCTGCAAAGAGCGATATATGTAAGATAAGATAAGATAAGCCTTTATTTGTCCCACAATGGGGAAATTCCAGTGTTGCAACACAAAATAGGTACAGAAGTAAAAGAACAGATCACTTAAAAAAAAAAAAACACTCTTAATAGAAAAGCTCTTTCTTTCTTAAAAAGTAAAAAAAGAAAAAAAAAAAGTTTAACAATGGTAACGCTCTTATTTAAAGCAGTTATATGGACGGAGAATATTGCACCAGGATGATTGACATTATGTCAGAGTATTGCACATGAGGAAACTATAGGAAACAATACCGAAACATCCCTGATTCTTTAGTGAAATAAAGAGCATTTGAGTGTGGATCCCGAGGCGTTCCCAGGCCGGCTGAGAGACATTGTCCCTCCAGCGGGTCCTGGGTCTTCCCTGAAGCCTCTTCCCAGTGGGACATGTCTGGAATACTTCCCAAGAGAGGCATCCAGGAGGCATCCGGAACAGAGGCCCGAGGCACTTCAGCTGGCTCCTCTCAATGTGGAGGAGCAGCGGCTCTTATCCGAGCTCCTCCCGTGTCTCTAAAGGAGCCCCCAGCCACCCGGCGGAGGAAACTCATTTCGACCGCTTGTATCCGCAATCTTGTCCTTTCGGTCATTACCCAATGACCATAGGTGAGGGCAGGAACCTAGATTGACCGGTAAATCGAGAGCTTTGTCTTTCGACTCAGCTCCTTCTCCACCACAACAGTCCGATCCGCCTGTCAATCTCACGCTCTATCCTTCCCTCACTCGTGAACAAGACCCCGAGATACTTGAACTCCTCCACTTGGGGCAAGTACTCCCCACCCACCTGAAGAGGGCAAGCCCCCTTTTTCCGGTCGAGAACCATGGCCTCGGATTTGGAGGTGCTGATTCTCATCCCAGCCGCTTCACACTCGGCTGCAAACCGTCCCAGTGCATGTTGCAGGTCCGGGTTTGATGGAGCCATCAGGACAATATAATCTGCAAACAGCAGATAAACAATGACCAGTGTGCTGGTCATTGTTTAGCAGAGTGCTGTGTTTAGCAGAGTGCTGCCCGGTGGTCGAGCGGATAAGAGCAGCAGACGTATGCCAGGCCAGTTTGATTTCTGACTCTGCCTTTTTACTGCATGTCCTCCCTTCTCTCTTATCCCACATTTCACTCTGTAATTTCCTGTCAATAAACCCCACAGGCCACAAAATCATTAAAAAAAGCAATCAACAAACCGGTTAAATTTTTATCAATTCAATTTATTTTTTGAATGCCCAAAATCAGAACAGCAGTTGCCTCGAAGGGCGACAGTGAAAACAGATTAAACAATATTCATGAGGACAATGTCCCAGCATCTTGTGTATTTAGACAAATATCCCAGGGTCCCCTGTCCTTCTCGGCCAGGAAAAACGACTAAACCTCATTGGGAAAAAGTAGAAACCTGGAGAAGTTCCACAGTGAAGGAGAGATCTGACTCCCTCAGATGGACAGGCTGACGCGAGATAGACAGTGGAGCTGGAGCCACTCAGGAGGAAAACCAGTTCTTCGGCAGATGAAGAACCGTTCATATGTAGTAGAGACCGTTTGTCCAGGGAGTCGAGGAGCATCTGGGTACACAGGTCATCGATGTGCCTGTTCCACACCCGGTGGGGAAGTGGGAGAAGAAGCTATCACAAAGAAGAATCTTTTAAGCTTGGTCTTAAATGAAGAGACTGTGTCGGCATCTTTAACATGGACCAGGAGCTGATTCCATAACACAGGTTTGGCGGCTAAACGCTCTACCTCCTACTGTGCTTTTAGAGACTCTTGGAACCATCAGAAGTCCAGCATTTTGAAAACGAAGTGCGAACCGGTGACAAAAAGCAGCGGCATGCACATGAACACAGTTTGTAATGTAATTCAAAGTGCTTTACCGACATTAAAACATACATTAAAATCACAATACAACAAAATAAATGCATAGATAAAAAATTAAAGTAAAATTCAGATATAATTTCCTCCGTCATAAGCACAGCTGAACTAAACTGTTCAGTTTAGTCCTGTCTCACATTTTAGAGCGCATAAAACTGAAATGCAGATTCCCCATGATTAGCCTTGACTCTGGCACCAGCAGGAGGCCGGTCCATGTTTAGTCCTGACTCTGGCACCAGCAGGAGGCCGGTCCATCCATGTTTAGTCCTGACTCTGGCACCAGCAGGAGGCCGGTCCATGTTTAGCCTTGACTCTGGCACCAGCAGGAGGCCGGTCCATGTTTAGTCCTGACTCTGGCACCAGCAGGAGGCCGGTCCATGTTTAGTCCTGACTCTGGGCACCAGCAGGAGGCCGGTCCATGTTTAGTCCTGACTCTGGGCACCAGCAGGAGGCCGGTCCATGTTTAGTCCTGACTCTGGACACCAGCAGGAGGCCGGTCCATGTTTAGCCTTGACTCTGGCACCAGCAGGAGGCCGGTCCATGTTTAGTCCTGACTCTGGCACCAGCAGGAGGCCGGTCCATGTTTAGTCCTGACTCTGGGCACCAGCAGGAGGCCGGTCCATGTTTAGTCCTGACTCTGGCACCAGCAGGAGGCCGGTCCATGTTTAGTCCTGACTCTGGCACCAGCAGGAGGCCGGTCCATGTTTAGTCCTGACTCTGGGCACCAGCAGGAGGCCGGTCCATGTTTAGTCCTGACTCTGGCACCAGCAGGAGGCCGGTCCATGTTTAGTCCTGACTCTGGACACCAGCAGGAGGCCGGTCCATGTTTAGTCCTGACTCTGGCACCAGCAGGAGGCCGGTCCATGTTTAGTCCTGACTCTGGCACCAGCAGGAGGCCGGTCCATGGCCGGTCCATGATCCTGGTTCTGGTCAGGACCCGAGCAGCAGCGTTCTGGATGTACTGCAGCTGTTTTACAGGACGTTACAGTAGTCTAATCTACTGGAGACACATGGAAAAGTCTCTCCAAGTCCAGTTTAGACACTATATTTTTGGTTTTGGTTTTTATGGTAAAAAGCTGCTGATGTTATTGATTTGACGTGGCTGTTAAAGTTCAAGTCTGAGTCAATTATTACCCCCAGATTTCTAACTTGGTTTGTAGGTTTTAGAGCGAGACTCTGGAGGTGACCGCTAACACTTTCTCTTTTTTTCTGTGGGCCAAAAACGATTATTTCAGTCTTGTCTGAGTTCAGCCGGAAAACGTTGAAATGTGAAATGTAGATATGACATCTTAAAAATCTGTCTTTGCATTTTAAAGTATGACTCACTATTTGCCCCCTCCACATGTTTCAGTCACTGACGCAGAACAGGATCATTTACCACTCACTTCAGCTCAAGATCACGGTGTGCAGGAGACCAACTTTGCAGGAAAGTACTCGAGGATCTTATGTGTTTTTTTTTACTGATTGCTTTTGAGAACATTCTGCTGCTCACACCTGTTCACTTGTCAAAAAACCCACTCCAAGTCAACTTTGTTTAGCTTTGTTTCAGTGAGCTGCGACCGACAGCGAAAGGAAAATGGATTTTGGACTTCAGGAGGCCACTATAAAAAAGAAACAAATCAGTCAAAGTGGGTGCAATCATAGTAAGCCATTTGATATACCAATAGAGCATTTTTCACTTTGTTATCTTGCAAATGGATCTACGCACTCACAAGTGCAGTGAATAGTATATATTTTGTGATGGATAAAAAATCTATGATCATGTGATTTGTCTCCCAAATAGTTCAGAACATCGTGGCGTCTTTGAGTTCCAACTCTTGCATGTTCATTGTACGATCAATAAAGCCACGTCTACATCATCACAGAAGAATGTCATTTGTACGTCTTTATCTTCCAGCTTTTCAGAAACTGTGTTTAACACTTATGTAAAACCAATTAGTAATGACTGCACTGCAGCTATCTCAGCACTTTATCAGAGACTTTTGAGATAAATTGCATTATGTAGAGTGATGTAACTGAGGAGACTTCTACATTCAGTTAAACATTTAAAGTATGTGTGAAATGGGTTAGGTATTATTAGGTATAGTGGGCATTAAAGAACATGGATGGCATGTAACAGGTTGTATTTTAATGCAGATAAGACCATCTTACAGCAAATTTAACACTGCACTTTTAACTCAGCACTTTCAGATCTCAGAAATACAGCAAAATTAGACGGTCCTAAAGGAGACATCATGCTTTTTCAGCTACTTAGTATTGAAATAAGCAGATCATCATTTTACATTGTGTTCATTGTAATCCACAATATTGAGCTAAAACAGTTAAAAACGTTAAAGTGACATTTGATCATAACAAGCAACAGATTGTCATTTACATTTTTTTTTAAAAATGTGACATTTTAGAACCTTACATGTGTCATTCAGAGTTTTCATTTTTCAAATAATCACAACTAAATACAGGGATGTGGGCGGGGATAGAGGGTAGATGAAAACAGGACAATTATTAATATAGTGTATTTCTACAGCGCTCAAAGTGCTTCACTAAACAATGTGGGTGAAGTGTCTTGCCTAAGGACACAACAACGCCCCACTGTGGCACCCGATGCACCGATGTTCCAGCGGTCTCCCGTCCTGACCAGGCCCTGTCCTGAACAGGCCCTGTCCTGCCTGAGAGCTGAAGAGATCGGGCTTTGGCAAACAGGTACGACTGGAATACT
>NW_027316167.1:28461948-28594448 GCF_026437365.1 Eucyclogobius newberryi | reverse complement strand
ATTTACAATTAAAAATCCTTCTATAGGATTAGTCATTCTCACCATATTTGATGAGGTGACTTCATCGACATAGCATCAAAGGCACAGATCAACTTTAGCTGCATATATAATAGAAAATGTATTCTATGCAAACACTAAAATAGAATGTAATTGTAGAGAGCTTACTTTGAAATGCCTAGAAACAAGGTCATGTGTGCAGATCCAACAGCTCAGACTAATCCTGAATGTCTATGATGTGATGGCTAAAACAGCATTCCTTAATTCACTTTCTGCACTTCATATGTATATCTGTGCAACTGTAAATGTATGTATAAATAAGTCTATTTTTATTCTTATTTTTTATCTGATAGCTTATTGTTATTCTAATCCCATAGTAGCTTTAAATTGTTCCTCCTTTGACTTATTCATTGTTCATTGTTTTATGTTGCACCGAATCAAGACAAGCTCCTATGTTTGTGAATGTTGTTCATTGACAATGGCAATAAACCCTTTCTGATTCTGATTCTGAACAAGAATCAGAATCACAAATCACTTTAATCGCTCTAATCACTCTAAACGCCTTAATATTAGACCAGTTGTAACTGCCTGCTTACCTGAGGGACAGAGAACAAAGTGCTCATGGTCCACGCTACCACAAGCATGACCCTATTCCTTTTACGGGCCATGCTGATAGCCAGAGGGTTAAGAATGGCCGACTGTCTGTCCAGACTAATCACCACGGTGACAAAGGCGCAGGAGTACATGGCCTGTAGCTTGAGGAACATAAGGACCCTGCAGGCCACGTCTCCAGCCAGCCACTGCACCGTAATGTTCCACACGGCATCCACCGGCATCACTATGAACGTGACCAGAAGATCAGCCGCAGTCAGGTTAATTATGAGCACTCGGACGTGGGATTTACGCTTGTGGCTGTTGGCGGCCCAAAGTGCGGCCAAATTACAGAAAGTGGAGATGCCACACAGGATGAACGTGATTATGACTCTGACTTTGGCTGCTGTCGTGAAGGTGGGCAGCTGCAGCGCACTGTCCAGAGTGGTCTTGTTGCACGGAGACGATGACCAATCGCAGCTGACATTGAGGGCACATACTCTCGGAGGATAGATGGCAATGGGAGGTTCACAGGAGGAGGAAGTGTTCATTTTCTGACGCTCGCCAATGAGTCAGTCAGCCATGTTCCTCATAAAGGCTGCAAGCACCAGAGGGAGAAAACATACACTTAAGTCTTATGCAAGAAGAAATTGTAAAGATACATATAGCCGCTTGAATAGGACCAACTAATGACTTGTGAGTAATCGGACATAGACTGCACGGCACATGTTTGAGTTCACTAGAATAAATAATACCATGAATATTGAACTACTGGTGACTCATGGCTGTGGGACTAAATACTTCAGGCATAAAACAGTGAGAATGACGTGGTTTAATCTGAACTTTTATATGATATCAAATAGAATAGTGTGAAAAAAGAAAGACATTTACCTTTTGCTTTGCTGCGCGGATTAGACCAATAAGATAATAAGTCCCGTCGGTTGACGCGCCGCGCTCCGCTCAGTGGCATGTTTGTTCAGAAGAGCGAGGCGCGCGCGGCGAAGCGTGGATTTATCACGAGAGACGCGCGCGCGCGAGAGAGAGGGAGTGGGTGTGGCTTCAGCCTGCAAAGTAGCCTAATTGTAGCCTATATTTGTCAGAATTCCAGACAATGAGAAACTTGAACAACCATACAGCACTGTAATGTGATATGAGGCATTAATGTAGATTATGGCAACTATGTGCATGCCCATATTTGGCCTATTAATTCATGCAATGTTTGGAAAACGTGCTTCTATGCAACAGTTTTTGAAAGTGACCATCTGGAGAACTTTTAAAAGCTGTTGCGAAGTCTGGTGGTCCTGGTCTTGCATCTGAAGTCAGCTTCCTCAAAAGACGTGGAACAGGCTTCAGCTGCGCCACAGTCACACAAATATACAAGAATTTAAATTGATATTCTGGGGGTCACATATATTTTGAGGGGGTCATATATATTCTGGGGTCACATTTATTTTGAGGCTGTCATATATATTCTGGGGGTCACATTTATTTTGAGGGGGTCACATATATTCTGGGGTTCACATTTATTTTGAGGCTGTCATAAATATTCTGGGGTCACATTTATTTTGAGGGGGTCACATATATTCTGGGGGTCACATTTATTTTGAGGGGGTCACATATATTCTGGGGGTCACATTTATTTTGAGGGGGTCATATATATTCTGGGGGTCACATATATTTTGAGGGGGTCACATATATTCTGGGGGTCACATTTATTTTGAGGGGGTCACATATATTCTGGGGTTCACATTTATTTTGAGGGGGTCATATATATTCTGGGGGTCACATATATTTTGAGGGGGTCATATATATTCTGGGGGTCACAATTATTTTGAGGGGGTCATATATATTCTGGGGGTCACATTTATTTTGAGGGGGTCATATATATTCTGGGGGGGTCACATATTCTGGGGAGCACATACTGTAATGTGGTGGAGGGGTCTTTTTGGGGAGGGGAATTTGTAATTTATTTTCATGTATTTGTTTGTTTTTTGAAGGAAACAATATAATAGTTTGTGTGTCTAGCATGTTTAAAACGTACATTTATTCCAAAGCATGCTCTTATTAAAGGGCGTGTTCGCGTTTATCTGCGCCGCCTGCACAGTTATTGCTTATCCTGAACATTGTTGGTACTGTCGGTCCACGTGTGATTGTTTGCACTGCAGACATTCAAAGCAGGAGACAATCACTAGCCACATCTTAATTGGAAACAGGGAACGATATATATATATATATATATATTTTTTTTTTTTTTTTTTTTTTTTACTGTTTCCTCCAGATGGCCCACCTCCCTGTAATTGGACTCACCACTGCTGTTTCATCTGCACATTTCACTATACGATTGAAAGAATATAGAGCAACATGAGTGCACAAAAGGGGCATAGAACACAAGCCTGGGGCAAACCCGTGCTGAAGCAGAGGATTTGTGGAGTTTTACGGTTTTGAGGAAATCCAAAATCCAGTTGCTTGAACAATAATAACAGGTTTGTTTACCAATGTCTGTGGAATTATTGTATTGAAGGCAGAACTGAATGATGAGTGGATTGAGGCATACTAATGGATGTCCACATCTTTATTTCATTAATCATTAATCGGTCGATCCTCATAAATATCATCAGCATATGCCCCCAAAATTCCCCATTGGTCTGACTCGTGCATCAAATAGCCTCAACATCCTCTTCCACACACATTTTTCTTCCCCTGCAGAAATGGAGGCATGATTTGAGCTTTAGTGAAACACAAAAGAGCTCCTATATGTGTGCATCAGTGAAGGCACTTAGAGGAGAGGGAAAACATAAAAAAGAGGCTTAAGCATTCACTCTGGAGTGAAGATAGGCCTCAAGAGAAAGGAGCTTTTTAAAACTGCTGATGTCGAATTGTTTTTCAACAAAGAGTTAAGGCTGAACTGAAGTAGATTTTTAAAAATGACGTAAATGGCAAAGTCTGATCTTTAAAGCAAACAATAATACGTTGAATGAATATGCACCAACATAAACTAACCTGCAAAGTAATTAGCAACATGACACATTCATTTAATGCTACAGCTTTGATTAAGCCAAAATGAACAGCAGCAATATTTAAATAAATTAGAATTAAACTCATCTACAGATAAAAGAGAATTGTTCAAGCACAAGTCTGTGTCATGTTTTTTTTGCTCTGGCTCTGCAGATTTGCTCTTTTGAAATTCAAATGAGGACCGCCATTTTCTTTATTTTATAAGATTTTTGTAGGCTTTATTACACAGGAGAGGAGAGTGTGAAACTAGGAATGAGAGAGAAGGGAGGACATGCAGCAAATTGTCCTGATTCAAACTCACTCAGAGCCTGGCATACGTGTGCTGTGCCTTAACCACTCAGCCACCGGGCAGCAAGGACAGGCATTATCATGTTATGCTGCAAACTGTATCCACAATTAAAAAGAAAATGTGTGGGTAATTAATTGACTTTTATTGTCATGCAGCTGGACAGTCTGTTACTTTGGGCGGCTGTCCAAGCAGTCAATCCTCAATATTTAACTAAATCATGTATTCAACGTGGGTTGCTCCATCTAGGATTTATCAAACCAATTATAAATCACAATAGCTACTTTTTGTTTACTCATGATTAATGTTTAGTCATTCAGCCATTATGATTGTAAGGCACTTTGGGTTACTTTTTTTTACATGAAGTGTGGTTTACAAATACAATACAAGTTGATTTGACTGATTATTATGCAGGTGACAGAAGAAGGCGTTGAAAGTGGAGTGCGAAATAATATAGGCTGATTCATAGTTTCATATATTTGTGTTTACTGCCCATTCAAAAGACAGAATATTTAGTTTTAACTTGCTAATTGCTATGACCCTTGAGACGTTTAATTTCTCCCGCTGACCCAGTTCTGCCACACAACTGCTGCTTGGCATTAGTGGCGGTTCGTCAAGTCAATAAAAATGGAACAGAACATTGTGAGGACGAATATTGCATGCGCTGTGTAGGTCAAAGAGAACAGGCTTTTGTGATACGTGATGGTACATGTGGGTCAGACCGGGTTTAACGGACTGAAGGTGCTGGAATCTGTGCCATCGACTCTTGATATGTCGATTTCCACAGTCACAACACTAGAGACAACAACAATAAAAGTCCTACAACAAAACAATACACAAAGCACACAACAATAAAAGTCCTACAACAATACAATACACAATGCACACAACAATAAAACGCCTAGAACAATACAATACACAATGTACACAACAATAAAAGTCCTACAACAATACAATACACAATGTACACAACAATAAAAGGCCTACAACAATACAATACACAATGTACACAACAATAAAAGTCCTACAACAATACAATACACAATGTACACAACAATAAAAGTCCTACAACAATACAATACACAATGCACACAACAATAAACGTCCTAAAACAATACAATACACAATGTACACAACAATAAAAGTCCTACAACAATAAAATACACAATGTACACAACAATAAAAGGCCTACAACAATAAAATACACAATGCACACAACAATAAACGTCCTACAACAGTACAATACACAATGCACACAACATTAAAACGCCTACAATACAAACGCAGTGATGCCAGTGCAAATAAGATTATGTTTTAAACTTAATTTGTATTTTGGAAAGGAAGTGTGACTAAGATGAAATATCAGCGTTTGGCCTCTTCAAGGTAAAAGATAAGGATGACTAAAATATATATTAACAAACGGTCTCATAATATGACAACAGCTCCTGCTTTTGTCTTGTCCTTAAAGAATAAAAAAGAAGAGCTTGAACAGCGTTGTCTTTAGTCCAAAGTATTCACAAGTAAAACAAATCTGTCCCTAAGTGAAGTCAACACAGGAAACACACATTATTATACTAAAGCAGGACATGTATGTTCTTGCTCTCACTAAATAAATGTTACATCACTGAAGAAACCACTTAACATCAAACAAGGATAGATAGATTCGCTTCATAACATTCCTTTTTTGTGGCCATTTCTTAAGCACACAATGTTCATCTTAGCACAGTCTATGATATGACAACGGGCAGCGGAGATTTATCTGGACATAAGGAAGAGGCATGACGTTTTTCCCCAACAGATCACACATAACATCACGTTTTATTTAGTATGTGATCCAACACATCTGTCTTGAGCACCTGAACCTGCAGCGTGGACGAAGCCCGGTCAGCTGCTCTTTCTTTACACTTCTGTCTTTTCCCACGGTTAATCCAGTCTTTTGAAAAAGGAAAGTCCGCTTATCGTGTAGGTGGATGTGTCACAAGAGGATTTTTCCCGGATCCCAGCATAAACGTGAGTGCGAATGTCTGTCCCGTATCGTAAAGGCGGTTGAGCGCCCGCCCGACATCAATAGTTGTTAAGATACAGTCGCCAGGGAAGAAAATTACATTTACACGTTTGGGATGTCGAGAGACTTCTGTACTATCCTTAAAAGAAAAAAAAAGTACTTACGCTAATTTAATTCCATTGATCAAAACACGGCGTGAACCCTATTTGGTCCGTATGTTTGTCTTATGATAAGATTTGTGCAGTAAAAACACTTTCTTGCTGCATACCAGACAGATAAATTGCTTTTTTCCCTTTGGTATTGTAATTTACAACATCAACAAAGTCATTTTTGTGTAACGTTTTCTCAGATCCTTTTTAATATATTGCAATAACTCTGGGACAAGCCTATTTACAGTATAAAGAACGTCCATGTATTTGAGGAGGTATGCTGACATGAAATGTATTCTTAACTGAGTATATTTAGTATGAAACCGCAAGTTAACGGACTGAAGATGCTTTCTGGAATCTGTGCCATCGACTCTTGATATGTCGATTTCCAAAGTCACAACACCAGAGACAACAATAAAACGCCTAAAACAATACAATACACAATGCACACAACAATAAAACGCCTAAAACAATACAATACACAATGCACACAACAATAAAACGCCTACAACAATACAATACACAATGCACACAACAATAAAACGCCTAAAACAATACAATACACAATGCACACAACAATAAAACGCCTAAAACAATACACAATGCACACAACAATAAAAGTTCTACAACAGTACAATACACAATGCACACAACAATAAAAGGCCTACAACAATGCAATACACAATGCACACAACAATAAAAGGCCTACAACAATACAATACACAATGTACACAACAATAAAACGCCTACAACAATACAATACACAATGCACACAACAATAAAACGCCTAAAACAATACACAATGCACACAACAATAAAAGTTCTACAACAGTACAATACACAATGCACACAACAATAAAAGGCCTACAACAATGCAATACACAATGCACACAACAATAAAACGCCTAAAACAATACAATACACAATGCACACAACAATAAAAGTCCTACAACAATACAATACACAATGCACACAACAATAAAAGTCCTACAACAATACACAATGCACACAACAATAAAAGTCCTACAACAGTACAATACACAATGCACACAAAAATAGAGCACAATTCATACACAAGGCAATTCAAAGTGCTTCACACAACAGGAAGACAGGAAACAAATCTAGCATTAAAAACAACTGTGCTAAAAAAAGAAGAAAAAAAAAGCCAATATGTATTTTATTGTATTGAAAGACGGTCAAAAGACATTTCTCCAGGTGGATCTTCTTTCCACTGCCGGTGCCTGATACTGTGAGCGCGCTGTAGTCACTGGTGAACGCTGAAAGATAAAACACAGTGGGAAATGCATGTCCCAAGGCTCCGCGGTAAATCCATCTGCTGATCTCCCTTCCACAGAGGTCACAAATAGGTTTTTATATATACCAGGTCTGGCTCCAGGTTTTTCTGTGCCGACTATCACTGTATTTCCCCTGCTTTTCTCATTGAAAGTAGAGATGTTGTGGTAAAAACACTTAGGTATGTTGAAGTAGGCTGCATGATATTGGAAACCATTGCAACGTGGCTGTGAATTACTGCAATATCAAGGTTACTGTAATACTGAACGTGCTTTTTGACTAGTAGATTAGTTATTAGTTAAGTTATTAGACAAAACTGATACAAAATCAAGGCTGTTTCGGAATGAATAAGGAAAATCGTGAATAAAAATCTGCCCTTTTCAACCATTTCTTTTTCAAAACAGATGAAGAACATTGCACTATATCTAGTACAAAACCCCAAAGGGTGCAGACAATCTTGTATTTTCAAAAGCTATAACATAAAAATATAAGATAAGATAACTTTTATCTGTCTCACAGTGGGGAAATTCCAGCGTTGTAAAGACAATGAGATGTATTTTTTTTAATGATATCTGAACCTTAATGTTGATCTAACACGGTTTAGTCATAGAAACAGGTCCTTTGACTTCCTGTTTAAAACTGCAGAACGGATTTAGCAGTGTTTTATTTTAAAGTGGCCATGTGACATTTTGGAACCTTACTTGTGACATTCGGAGTCTTAGCTTTTCAGATAATCCCAAATAAGTACAGTACAGGGATGTGGGTGGGGCTTGGGGGTAGGTGAAAACAGGAATTTTCGGAGCACTCGAGCCTCCGTTGCAGCACAAGATCACTCGAACATGCGCGACAGAATCGACTGATGATCAGGAAACACAGTTGTAACAAAGAGAAAGGCTCATTCAACTGATTTTGCATAATATGTCCCCTTTGGTCACAAAAAGCTTTAGTCACGTGCAGACGTACTCACTGTGGGAAGAGTATCATTCACCTCAGACATTCAGTAAATGGTTGAATCCAAGAAAATATCAATATATTCAAGGAGCAATATAAACAAAAGGTCTGGTAACAGTACATGGAAAGTAGCTCTTAATACCATGAAAATAAACTCAATTCTGCAAATCTAGCTTCTTACAAGTGTTGGTATGTGCTGTCAGTTACCAGTGTGCTGTCTGTTACCAGTGTGCTGTCAGTTACCAGTGTGCTGTCTGTTACCAGTGTGCTGTCTGTTACCAGTGTGCTGTCTGTTACCAGTGTGCTGTCTGTTACCAGTGTGCTGTCAGTTACCAGTGTGCTGTCTGTTACCAGTGTGCTGTCTGTTACCAGTGTGCTGTCTGTTACCAGTGTGCTGTCTGTTACCAGTGTTCTGTCTGTTACCAGTGTGCTGTCTGTTACCAGTGTGCTGTCAGTTACCAGTGTGCTGTCTGTTACCAGTGTGCTGTCAGTTACCAGTGTGCTGTCTGTTACCAGTGTGCTGTCTGTTACCAGTGTTGGTATGTGCTATCAGTTACCAGTGTGCTGTCTGTTACCAGTGTGCTGTCAGTTACCAGTGTGCTGTCTGTTACCAGTGTTGGTATGTGCTGGCTGTTACCAGTGTGCTGTCATTTACCAGTGTGCTGTCTGTTACCAGTGTGCTGTCAGTTACCAGTGTGCTGTCTGTTACCAGTGTGCTGTCTGTTACCAGTGTGCTGTCAGTTACCAGTGTGCTGTCTGTTACCAGTGTTGGTATGTGCTGTCTGTTACCAGTGTGCTGTCTGCTACCAGTGTGCTGTAAGTTACCAGTGTTGGTATGTGCTGTCAGTTACCAGTGTGCTGTCTGTTACCAGTGTTGGTATGTGCTGTCAGTTACCAGTGTGCTGTCAGTTACCAGTGTGCTGTCTGTTACCAGTGTGCTGTCAGTTACCAGAGTGCTGTCAGTTACCAGTGTGCTGTCAGTTACCAGTGTGCTGTCTGTTACCAGTGTGCTGTCAGTTACCAGTGTGTTGTCAGTTACCAGTGTGCTGTCTGTTACCAGTGTGCTGTCTGTTACCAGTGTGCTGTCAGTTACCAGTGTGCTGTCTGTTACCAGTGTGCTGTCAGTTACCAGTGTGCTGTCTGTTACCAGTGTGCTGTCAGTTACCAGTGTGCTGTCTGTTACCAGTGTGCTGTCAGTTACCAGTGTGCTGTCTGTTACCAGTGTTGGTATGTGCTGTCTGCTACCAGTGTGCTGTCAGTTACCAGTGTTGGTATGTGCTGTCTGTTACCAGTGTGCTGTCTGTTACCAGTGTTGGTATGTGCTGTCTGTTACCAGTGTTGGTATGTGCTGTCTGTTACCAGTGTGCTGTCTGTTACCAGTGTGCTGTCTGTTACCAGTGTGCTGTCAGTTACCAGTGTGCTGTCTGTTACCAGTGTTGGTATGTGCTGTCTGCTACCAGTGTGATGTCTGTTACCAGTGTTGGTATGTGCTGTCTGTTACCAGTGTGCTGTCTGTTACCAGTGTGCTGTCTGTTACCAGTGTTGGTATGTGCTGTCTGTTACCAGTGTTGGTATGTGCTGTTTGTTACCAGTGTGCTGTCTGTTACCAGTGTGCTGTCTGTTACCAGTGTTGGTATGTGTTGTCTGTTACCAGTGTGCTGTCTGTTACCAGTGTGCTGTCTGTTACCAGTGTGCTGTCAGTTACCAGTGTGCTGTCTGTTACCAGTGTGCTGTCAGTTAGCAGTGTGCTGTCTGTTACCAGTGTGCTGTCAGTTACCAGTGTGCTGTCTGTTACCAGTGTTGGTATGTGCTGTCTGTTACCAGTGTTGGTATGTGCTGTCTGTTACCAGTGTGCTGTCTGTTACCAGTGTGCTGTCTGTTACCAGTGTTGGTATGTGCTGTCTGTTACCAGTGTGCTGTCTGTTACCAGTGTGCTGTCTGTTACCAGTGTGCTGTCAGTTACCAGTGTATGTCAGTTACCAGTGTGCTGTCAGTTACCAGTGTGCTGTCTGTTACCAGTGTGCTGTCTGTTACCAGTGTTGGTATGTGCTGTCAGTTACCAGTGTGCTGTCTTTTACCAGTGTGCTGTCAGTTACCAGTGTGCTGTCTGTTACCAATGTGCTGTCAGTTACCAGTGTGCTGTATGTTACCAGTGTGCTGTCTGTTACCAGTGTGCTGTCTGTTACCAGTGTGCTGTCAGTTACCAGTGTGCTGTCTGTTACCAATTTGCTGTCAGTTACCAGTGTGCTGTCTGCTACCAGTGTGCTGTCAATTACCAGTGTGCTGTCTGTTACCAGTGTGCTGTCTTCTACCAGTGTGCTTTCATGTTACCAGTGTTGGTATGTGCTGTCAGTTACCAGTGTGCTGTCAGTTACCAGTGTGCTGTCAGTTACCAGTGTGCTGTCTGTTACCAGTGTGCTGTCTGTTACCAGTGTTGGTATGTGCTGTCTGTTACCAGTGTGCTGTCTGTTACCAGTGTGCTGTCAGTTACCAGTGTGCTGTCTGTTACCAGTGTGCTGTCAGTTACCAGTGTGCTGTCTGTTACCAGTGTGCTGTCAGTTACCAGTGTGCTGTCTGTTACCAGTGTGCTGTCAGTTACCAGTGTGCTGTCTGTTACCAGTGTGCTGTCTGCTACCAGTGTGCTGTCTGTTACCAGTGTGCTGTCAGTTACCAGTGTGCTGTCTGTTACCAGTGTGCTGTCAGTTACCAGTGTGCTGTCTGTTACCAGTGTGCTGTCAGTTACCAGTGTGCTGTCTGTTACCAGTGTGCTGTCAGTTACCAGTGTGCTGTCTGTTACCAGTGTTGGTATGTGCTGTCTGCTACCAGTGTGCTGTCAGTTACCAGTGTTGGTATGTGCTGTCTGTTACCAGTGTGCTGTCTGTTACAAGTGTTGGTATGTGCTGTCTGTTACCAGTGTGCTGTCTGTTACCAGTGTACTGTCTGTTACCAGTGTGCTGTCTGTTACCAGTGTGCTGTCAGTTCCCAGTGTGCTGTCTGTTACCAGTGTTGGTATGTGCTGTCTGCTACCAGTGTGCTGTCAGTTACCAGTGTTGGTATGTGCTGTCTGTTACCAGTGTGCTGTCTGTTACCAGTGTTGGTATGTGCTGTCTGTTACCAGTGTGCTGTCTGTTACCAGTGTGCTGTCTGTTACCAGTGTGCTGTCTGTTACCAGTGTGCTGTCTGTTACCAGTGTTGGTATGTGCTGTCTGCTACCAGTGTGCTGTCAGTTACCAGTGTTGGTATGTGCTGTCTGTTACCAGTGTGCTGTCAGTTACCAGTGTGCTGTCTGTTACCAGTGTTGGTATGTGCTGTCTGCTACCAGTGTGCTGTCAGTTACCAGTGTTGGTATGTGCTGTCTGCTACCAGTGTGCTGTCAGTTACCAGTGTTGGTATGTGCTGTCTGTTACCAGTGTGCTGTCTGTTACAAGTGTTGGTATGTGCTGTCTGTTACCAGTGTGCTGTCTGTTACCAGTGTACTGTCTGTTACCAGTGTGCTGTCTGTTACCAGTGTGCTGTCAGTTCCCAGTGTGCTGTCTGTTACCAGTGTTGGTATGTGCTGTCTGCTACCAGTGTGCTGTCAGTTACCAGTGTTGGTATGTGCTGTCTGTTACCAGTGTGCTGTCTGTTACCAGTGTTGGTATGTGCTGTCTGTTACCAGTGTGCTGTCTGTTACCAGTGTGCTGTCTGTTACCAGTGTGCTGTCTGTTACCAGTGTGCTGTCTGTTACCAGTGTTGGTATGTGCTGTCTGCTACCAGTGTGCTGTCAGTTACCAGTGTTGGTATGTGCTGTCTGTTACCAGTGTGCTGTCAGTTACCAGTGTGCTGTCTGTTACCAGTGTTGGTATGTGCTGTCTGCTACCAGTGTGCTGTCAGTTACCAGTGTTGGTATGTGCTGTCTGTTACCAGTGTGATGTCTGTTACCAGTGTTGGTATGTGCTGTCTGTTACCAGTGTGCTGTCTGTTACCAGTGTGCTGTCTGTTACCAGTGTGCTGTCTGTTACCAGTGTTGGTATGTGCTGTCTGTTACCAGGGTTGGTATGTGCTGTCTGTTACCAGTGTGCTGTCTATTACCAGTGTTGGTATGTGCTGTCTGTTACCAGTGTGCTGTCTGTTACCAGTGTGCTGTCTGTTACCAGTGTGCTGTCAGTTACCAGTGTGCTGTCTGTTACCAGTGTGCTGTCAGTTACCAGTGTGCTGTCTGTTACCAGTGTGCTGTCTGTTACCAGTGTGCTGTCAGTTACCAGTGTGCTGTCAGTTACCAGTGTGCTGTCAGTTACCAGTGTGCTGTCTGTTACCAGTGTGCTGTCTGTTACCAGTGTTGGTATGTGCTGTCAGTTACCAGTGTGCTGTCTTTTACCAGTGTGCTGTCAGTTACCAGTGTGCTGTCTGTTACCAGTGTGCTGTCAGTTACCAGTGTGCTGTCTGGTACCAGTGTGCTGTCAGTTACCAGTGTGCTGTCTGTTACCAGTGTGCTGTCTGCTACCAGTGTGCTGTCTGTTACCAGTGTGCTGTCAGTTACCAGTGTGCTGTCTGTTACCAGTGTGCTGTCAGTTACCAGTGTGCTGTCTGTTACCAGTGTGCTGTCAGTTACCAGTGTGCTGTCTGTTACCAGTGTGCTGTCAGTTACCAGTGTGCTGTCTGTTACCAGTGTTGGTATGTGCTGTCTGCTACCAGTGTGCTGTCAGTTACCAGTGTTGGTATGTGCTGTCTGTTACCAGTGTGCTGTCTGTTACCAGTGTGCTGTCAGTTACCAGTGTGCTGTCTGTTACCAGTGTTGGTGTGTGCTGTCTGCTACCAGTGTAATGTCAGTTACCAGTGTTGGTATGTGCTGTCTGTCACCAGTGTGATGTCTGTTACCAGTGTTGGTATGTGCTGTCTGTTACCAGTGTGCTGTCTGTTACCAGTGTGCTGTCTGTTACCAGTGTGCTGTCCTCTACCAGTGTGCTGTCTGTTACCAGTGTTGGTATGTGCTGTCTGTTACCAGTGTTGGTATGTGCTGTCTGTTACCAGTGTGCTGTCTGTTACCAGTGTGCTGTCTGTTACCAGTGTTGGTATGTGCTGTCTGTTACCAGTGTGCTGTCTGTTACCAGTGTGCTGTCTGTTACCAGTGTGCTGTCAGTTACCAGTGTGCTGTCTGTTACCAGTGTGCTGTCAGTTACCAGTGTGCTGTCTGTTACCAGTGTGCTGTCAGTTACCAGTGTGCTGTCTGTTACCAGTGTGCTGTCTGTTACCAGTGTGCTGTCTGTTACCAGTGTGCTGTCAGTTACCAGTTTGCTGTCAGTTACCAGTGTGCTGTCTGTTACCAGTGTGCTGTCAGTTACCAGTGTGCTGTCTGTTACCAGTGTTGGTATGTGCTGTCTGCTACCAGTGTGCTGTCAGTTACCAGTGTTGGTATGTGCTGTCTGTTACCAGTGTGCTGTTTGTTACCAGTGTGCTGTCTGTTACCAGTTTGCTGTCTGTTACCAGTGTGCTGTCAGTTACCAGTGTGCTGTCTGTTACCAGTGTTGGTATGTGCTGTCTGTTACCAGTGTGCTGTCAGTTACCAGTGTGCTGTCTGTTACCAGTGTTGGTATGTGCTGTCTGTTACCAGTGTGCTGTCTGTTACCAGTGTGCTGTCTGTTACCAGTTTGCTGTCTGTTACCAGTGTGCTGTCTGCTACCAGTGTGCTGTCAGTTACCAGTGTTGGTATGTGCTGTCTGTTACCAGTGTGCTGTCATTTACCAGTGTAGGTATGTGCTGTCTGTTACCAGTGTGCTGTCTGTTACCAGTGTGCTGTCTGTTACCAGTGTTGGTATGTGCTGTCTGTTACCAGTGTGCTGTCTGTTACCAGTGTGCTGTCAGTTACCAGTGTGCTGTCTGTTACCAGTGTGCTGTCAGTTACCAGTGTGCTGTCTGTTACCAGTGTGCTGTCAGTTACCAGTGTGCTGTCTGTTACCAGTGTGCTGTCTGTTACCAGTGTTGGTATGTGCTGTCTGTTACCAGTGTGCTGTCTGTTACCAGTGTGCTGTCTGTTACCAGTGTGCTGTCAGTCACAAGTGTGCTGTCTGTTACCAATGTGCTGTCTGTTACCAGTGTTGGTATGTGCTATCAGTTACCAGTGTGCTGTCAGTTACCAGTGTGCTGTCTGTTACCAGTGTGCTGTCAGTTACCAGTGTGCTGTCTGTTACCAGTGTGCTGTCTGTTACCAGTGTGCTGTCAGTTACCAGTGTGCTGTACGTTACCAGTGTGCTGTCTGTTACCAGTGTGCTGTCAGTTACCAGTGTGCTGTCTGTTACCAGTGTTGGTATGTGCTGTCTGTTACCAGTGTGCTGTCTGTTACCAGTGTGCTGTCAGTTACCAGTGTGCTGTCTGTTACCAGTGTGCTGTCAGTTACCAGTGTGCTGTCTGTTACCAGTGTGCTGTCTGTTACCAGTGTGCTGTCAGTTACCAGTGTGCTGTCTGTTACCAGTGTTGGTATGTGCTGTCTGTTACCAGTGTGCTGTCTGCTACCAGTGTGCTGTCAGTTACCAGTGTTGGTATGTGCTGTCAGTTACCAGTGTGCTGTCTGTTACCAGTGTTGGTATGTGCTGTCAGTTACCAGTGTGCTGTCAGTTACCAGTGTGCTGTCTGTTACCAGTGTGCTGTCAGTTACCAGAGTGCTGTCAGTTACCAGTGTGCTGTCAGTTACCAGTGTGCTGTCAGTTACCAGTGTGTTGTCAGTTACCAGTGTGCTGTCTGTTACCAGTGTGCTGTCTGTTACCAGTGTGCTGTCAGTTACCAGTGTGCTGTCTGTTACCAGTGTGCTGTCAGTTACCAGTGTGCTGTCTGTTACCAGTGTGCTGTCAGTTACCAGTGTGCTGTCTGTTACCAGTGTGCTGTCAGTTACCAGTGTGCTGTCTGTTACCAGTGTTGGTATGTGCTGTCTGCTACCAGTGTGCTGTCAGTTACCAGTGTTGGTATGTGCTGTCTGTTACCAGTGTGCTGTCTGTTACCAGTGTTGGTATGTGCTGTCTGTTACCAGTGTTGGTATGTGCTGTCTGTTACCAGTGTGCTGTCTGTTACCAGTGTGCTGTCTGTTACCAGTGTGCTGTCAGTTACCAGTGTGCTGTCTGTTACCAGTGTTGGTATGTGCTGTCTGCTACCAGTGTGCTGTCAGTTACCAGTGTTGGTATGTGCTGTCTGTTACCAGTGTGATGTCTGTTACCAGTGTTGGTATGTGCTGTCTGTTACCAGTGTGCTGTCTGTTACCAGTGTGCTGTCTGTTACCAGTGTTGGTATGTGCTGTCTGTTACCAGTGTTGGTATGTGCTGTTTGTTACCAGTGTGCTGTCTGTTACCAGTGTGCTGTCTGTTACTAGTGTTGGTATGTGTTGTCTGTTACCAGTGTGCTGTCTGTTACCAGTGTGCTGTCTGTTACCAGTGTGCTGTCAGTTACCAGTGTGCTGTCTGTTACCAGAGTGCTGTCAGTTAGCAGTGTGCTGTCTGTTACCAGTGTGCTGTCAGTTACCAGTGTGCTGTCTGTTACCAGTGTTGGTATGTGCTGTCTGTTACCAGTGTTGGTATGTGCTGTCTGTTACCAGTGTGCTGTCTGTTACCAGTGTGCTGTCTGTTACCAGTGTTGGTATGTGCTGTCTGTTACCAGTGTGCTGTCTGTTACCAGTGTGCTGTCAGTTACCAGTGTATGTCAGTTACCAGTGTGCTGTCAGTTACCAGTGTGCTGTCTGTTACCAGTGTGCTGTCTGTTACCAGTGTTGGTATGTGCTGTCAGTTACCAGTGTGCTGTCTTTTACCAGTGTGCTGTCAGTTACCAGTGTGCTGTCTGTTACCAGTGTGCTGTCAGTTACCAGTGTGCTGTCTGTTACCAATGTGCTGTCAGTTACCAGTGTGCTGTCTGTTACCAGTGTGCTGTCTGTTACCAGTGTGCTGTCTGTTACCAGTGTGCTGTCAGTTACCAGTGTGCTGTCTGTTACCAATTTGCTGTCAGTTACCAGTGTGCTGTCTGTTACCAGTGTGCTGTCAGTCACCAGTGTGCTGTCTGCTACCAGTGTGCTGTCAATTACCAGTGTGCTGTCTGTTACCAGTGTTGGTATGTGCTGTCTGTTACCAGTGTGCTGTCTTCTACCAGTGTGCTGTCTGTTACCAGTGTTGGTATGTGCTGTCAGTTACCAGTGTGCTGTCAGTTACCAGTGTGCTGTCAGTTACCAGTGTGCTGTCTGTTACCAGTGTGCTGTCTGTTACCAGTGTTGGTATGTGCTGTCTGTTACCAGTGTGCTGTCTGTTACCAGTGTGCTGTCAGTTACCAGTGTGCTGTCTGTTACCAGTGTGCTGTCAGTTACCAGTGTGCTGTCTGTTACCAGTGTGCTGTCAGTTACCAGTGTGCTGTCTGTTACCAGTGTGCTGTCAGTTACCAGTGTGCTGTCTGTTACCAGTGTGCTGTCTGCTACCAGTGTGCTGTCTGTTACCAGTGTGCTGTCAGTTACCAGTGTGCTGTCTGTTACCAGTGTGCTGTCAGTTACCAGTGTGCTGTCTGTTACCAGTGTGCTGTCAGTTACCAGTGTGCTGTCTGTTACCAGTGTGCTGTCAGTTACCAGTGTGCTGTCTGTTACCAGTGTTGGTATGTGCTGTCTGCTACCAGTGTGCTGTAAGTTACCAGTGTTGGTATGTGCTGTCTGTTACCAGTGTGCTGTCTGTTACCAGTGTTGGTATGTGCTGTCTGTTACCAGTGTGCTGTCTGTTACCAGTGTGCTGTCTGTTACCAGTGTGCTGTCTGTTACCAGTGTGCTGTCTGTTACCAGTGTTGGTATGTGCTGTCTGCTACCAGTGTGCTGTCAGTTACCAGTGTTGGTATGTGCTGTCTGTTACCAGTGTGCTGTCAGTTACCAGTGTGCTGTCTGTTACCAGTGTTGGTATGTGCTGTCTGCTACCAGTGTGCTGTCAGTTACCAGTGTTGGTATGTGCTGTCTGTTACCAGTGTGATGTCTGTTACCAGTGTTGGTATGTGCTGTCTGTTACCAGTGTGCTGTCTGTTACCAGTGTGCTGTCTGTTACCAGTGTGCTGTCTGTTACCAGTGTTGGTATGTGCTGTCTGTTACCAGGGTTGGTATGTGCTGTCTGTTACCAGTGTGCTGTCTGTTACCAGTGTGCTGTCTGTTACCAGTGTTGGTATGTGCTGTCTGTTACCAGTGTGCTGTCTGTTACCAGTGTGCTGTCTGTTACCAGTGTGCTGTCAGTTACCAGTGTGCTGTCTGTTACCAGTGTGCTGTCAGTTACCAGTGTGCTGTCTGTTACCAGTGTGCTGTCTGTTACCAGTGTGCTGTCAGTTACCAGTGTGCTGTCAGTTACCAGTGTGCTGTCAGTTACCAGTGTGCTGTCTGTTACCAGTGTGCTGTCTGTTACCAGTGTTGGTATGTGCTGTCAGTTACCAGTGTGCTGTCTTTTACCAGTGTGCTGTCAGTTACCAGTGTGCTGTCTGTTACCAGTGTGCTGTCAGTTACCAGTGTGCTGTCTGTTACCAGTGTGCTGTCAGTTACCAGTGTGCTGTCTGTTACCAGTGTGCTGTCTGTTACCAGTGTGCTGTCTGTTACCAGTGTGCTGTCAGTTACCAGTGTGCTGTCTGTTACCAGTGTGCTGTCTGTTACCAGTGTTGGTATGTGCTGTCTGTTACCAGTGTGCTGTCTGTTACCAGTGTGCTGTCAGTTACCAGTGTGCTGTCTGTTACCAGTGTGCTGTCAGTTACCAGTGTGCTGTCTGTTACCAGTGTGCTGTCAGTTACCAGTGTGCTGTCTGTTACCAGTGTGCTGTCAGTTACCAGTGTGCTGTCTGTTACCAGTGTGCTGTCTGCTACCAGTGTGCTGTCTGTTACCAGTGTGCTGTCAGTTACCAGTGTGCTGTCTGTTACCAGTGTGCTGTCAGTTACCAGTGTGCTGTCTGTTACCAGTGTGCTGTCAGTTACCAGTGTGCTGTCTGTTACCAGTGTGCTGTCAGTTACCAGTGTGCTGTCTGTTACCAGTGTTGGTATGTGCTGTCTGCTACCAGTGTGCTGTCAGTTACCAGTGTTGGTATGTGCTGTCTGTTACCAGTGTGCTGTCTGTTACAAGTGTTGGTATGTGCTGTCTGTTACCAGTGTGCTGTCTGTTACCAGTGTACTGTCTGTTACCAGTGTGCTGTCTGTTACCAGTGTGCTGTCAGTTACCAGTGTGCTGTCTGTTACCAGTGTTGGTATGTGCTGTCTGCTACCAGTGTGCTGTCAGTTACCAGTGTTGGTATGTGCTGTCTGTTACCAGTGTGCTGTCTGTTACCAGTGTTGGTATGTGCTGTCTGTTACCAGTGTGCTGTCTGTTACCAGTGTGCTGTCTGTTACCAGTGTGCTGTCTGTTACCAGTGTGCTGTCTGTTACCAGTGTTGGTATGTGCTGTCTGCTACCAGTGTGCTGTCAGTTACCAGTGTTGGTATGTTCTGTCTGTTACCAGTGTGCTGTCAGTTACCAGTGTGCTGTCTGTTACCAGTGTTGGTATGTGCTGTCTGCTACCAGTGTGCTGTCAGTTACCAGTGTTGGTATGTGCTGTCTGTTACCAGTGTGATGTCTGTTACCAGTGTTGGTATGTGCTGTCTGTTACCAGTGTGCTGTCTGTTACCAGTGTGCTGTCTGTTACCAGTGTGCTGTCTGTTACCAGTGTTGGTATGTGCTGTCTGTTACCAGGGTTGGTATGTGCTGTCTGTTACCAGTGTGCTGTCTGTTACCAGTGTGCTGTCTGTTACCAGTGTTGGTATGTGCTGTCTGTTACCAGTGTGCTGTCTGTTACCAGTGTGCTGTCTGTTACCAGTGTGCTGTCAGTTACCAGTGTGCTGTCTGTTACCAGTGTGCTGTCTGTTACCAGTGTGCTGTCTGTTACCAGTGTGCTGTCAGTTACCAGTGTGCTGTCAGTTACCAGTGTGCTGTCAGTTACCAGTGTGCTGTCTGTTACCAGTGTGCTGTCTGTTACCAGTGTTGGTATGTGCTGTCAGTTACCAGTGTGCTGTCTTTTACCAGTGTGCTGTCAGTTACCAGTGTGCTGTCTGTTACCAGTGTGCTGTCAGTTACCAGTGTGCTGTCTGTTACCAGTGTGCTGTCAGTTACCAGTGTGCTGTCTGTTACCAGTGTGCTGTCTGTTACCAGTGTGCTGTCTGTTACCAGTGTGCTGTCAGTTACCAGTGTGCTGTCTGTTACCAGTGTGCTGTCAGTTACCAGTGTGCTGTCTGTTACCAGTGTGCTGTCAGTTACCAGTGTGCTGTCTGTTACCAGTGTTGGTATGTGCTGTCTGCTACCAGTGTGCTGTCAGTTACCAGTGTTGGTATGTGCTGTCTGTTACCAGTGTGCTGTCTGTTACCAGTGTGCTGTCAGTTACCAGTGTGCTGTCTGTTACCAGTGTGCTGTCAGTTACCAGTGTGCTGTCTGTTACCAGTGTTGGTATGTGCTGTCTGCTACCAGTGTGCTGTCAGTTACCAGTGTTGGTATGTGCTGTCTGTTACCAGTGTGCTGTCTGTTACCAGTGTGCTGTCTGTTACCAGTTTGCTGTCTGTTACCAGTGTGCTGTCAGTTACCAGTGTGCTGTCTGTTACCAGTGTTGGTATGTGCTGTCTGTTACCAGTGTGCTGTCAGTTACCAGTGTGCTGTCTGTTACCAGTGTTGGTATGTGCTGTCTGTTACCAGTGTGCTGTCTGTTACCAGTGTGCTGTCTGTTACCAGTTTGCTGTCAGTTACCAGTGTGCTGTCTGCTACCAGTGTGCTGTCAGTTACCAGTGTTGGTATGTGCTGTCTGTTACCAGTGTGATGTCTGTTACCAGTGTTGGTATGTGCTGTCTGTTACCAGTGTGCTGTCTGTTACCAGTGTGCTGTCTGTTACCAGTGTTGGTATGTGCTGTCTGTTACCAGTGTAGGTATGTGCTGTCTGTTACCAGTGTGCTGTCTGTTACCAGTGTGCTGTCTGTTACCAGTGTTGGTATGTGCTGTCTGTTACCAGTGTGCTGTCTGTTACCAGTGTGCTGTCAGTTACCAGTGTGCTGTCTGTTACCAGTGTGCTGTCAGTTACCAGTGTGCTGTCT
Organism: Eucyclogobius newberryi; assembly: GCF_026437365.1. Lineage (NCBI taxonomy): Eukaryota > Metazoa > Chordata > Actinopteri > Gobiiformes > Gobiidae > Eucyclogobius > Eucyclogobius newberryi. The sequence continues at coordinate 28,574,102 of NW_027316167.1, read as the reverse complement.
GTTACCAGTGTGCTGTCAGTTACCAGTGTGCTGTCTGTTACCAGTGTGCTGTCTGTTACCAGTGTTGGTATGTGCTGTCTGTTACCAGTGTGCTGTCTGTTACCAGTGTGCTGTCTGTTACCAGTGTGCTGTCAGTCACAAGTGTGCTGTCTGTTACCAATGTGCTGTCTGTTACCAGTGTTGGTATGTGCTATCAGTTACCAGTGTGCTGTCAGTTACCAGTGTGCTGTCTGTTACCAGTGTGCTGTCAGTTACCAGTGTGCTGTCTGTTACCAGTGTGCTGTCTGTTACCAGTGTGCTGTCAGTTACCAGTGTGCTGTCTGTTACCAGTGTGCTGTCTGTTACCAGTGTGCTGTCAGTTACCAGTGTGCTGTCTGTTACCAGTGTGCTGTCTGTTACCAGTGTGCTGTCTGTTACCAGTGTGCTGTCAGTTACCAGTGTGCTGTCTGTTACCAGTGTGCTGTCAGTTACCAGTGTGCTGTCTGTTACCAGTGTGCTGTCAGTTACCAGTGTGCTGTCTGTTACCAGTGTTGGTATGTGCTGTCTGTTACCAGTGTGCTGTCTGCTACCAGTGTGCTGTCAGTTACCAGTGTTGGTATGTGCTGTCAGTTACCAGTGTGCTGTCTGTTACCAGTGTTGGTATGTGCTGTCAGTTACCAGTGTGCTGTCATTTACCAGTGTGCTGTCTGTTACCAGTGTGCTGTCAGTTACCAGAGTGCTGTCAGTTACCAGTGTGCTGTCTGTTACCAGTGTGCTGTCAGTTACCAGTGTGCCGTCAGTTACCAGTGTGCTGTCTGTTACCAGTGTGCTGTCTGTTACCAGTGTGCTGTCAGTTACCAGTGTGCTGTCTGTTACCAGTGTGCTGTCAGTTACCAGTGTGCTGTCTGTTACCAGTGTTCTGTCAGTTACCAGTGTGCTGTCTGTTACCAGTGTGCTGTCAGTTACCAGTGTGCTGTCTGTTACCAGTGTTGGTATGTGCTGTCTGCTACCAGTGTGCTGTCAGTTACCAGTGTTGGTATGTGCTGTCTGTTACCAGTGTGCTGTCTGTTACCAGTGTTGGTATGTGCTGTCTGTTACCAGTGTGCTGTCTGTTACCAGTGTGCTGTCTGTTACCAGTGTGCTGTCAGTTACCAGTGTGCTGTCTGTTACCAGTGTTGGTATGTGCTGTCTGCTACCAGTGTGCTGTCAGTTACCAGTGTTGGTATGTGCTGTCTGTTACCAGTGTGATGTCTGTTACCAGTGTTGGTATGTGCTGTCTGTTACCAGTGTGCTGTCTGTTACCAGTGTGCTGTCTGTTACCAGTGTTGGTATGTGCTGTCTGTTAACAGTGTTGGTATGTGCTGTCTGTTACCAGTGTGCTGTCTGTTACCAGTGTGCTGTCTGTTACCAGTGTTGGTATGTGCTGTCTGTTACCAGTGTGCTGTCTGTTACCAGTGTGCTGTCTGTTACCAGTGTGCTGTCAGTTACCAGTGTGCTGTCTGTTACCAGTGTTGGTATGTGCTGTCTGCTACCAGTGTGCTGTCAGTTACCAGTGTTGGTATGTGCTGTCTGTTACCAGTGTGATGTCTGTTACCAGTGTTGGTATGTGCTGTCTGTTACCAGTGTGCTGTCTGTTACCAGTGTGCTGTCTGTTACCAGTGTTGGTATGTGCTGTCTGTTAACAGTGTTGGTATGTGCTGTCTGTTACCAGTGTGCTGTCTGTTACCAGTGTGCTGTCTGTTACCAGTGTTGGTATGTGCTGTCTGTTACCAGTGTGCTGTCTGTTACCAGTGTGCTGTCTGTTACCAGTTTGCTGTCTGTTACCAGTGTGCTGTCTGCTACCAGTGTGCTGTCAGTTACCAGTGTTGGTATGTGCTGTCTGTTACCAGTGTGATGTCTGTTACCAGTGTTGGTATGTGCTGTCTGTTACCAGTGTGCTGTCTGTTACCAGTGTGCTGTCTGTTACCAGTGTTGGTATGTGCTGTCTGTTACCAGTGTAGGTATGTGCTGTCTGTTACCAGTGTGCTGTCTGTTACCAGTGTGCTGTCTGTTACCAGTGTTGGTATGTGCTGTCTGTTACCAGTGTGCTGTCTGTTACCAGTGTGCTGTCAGTTACCAGTGTGCTGTCTGTTACCAGTGTGCTGTCAGTTACCAGTGTGCTGTCTGTTACCAGTGTGCTGTCAGTTACCAGTGTGCTGTCTGTTACCAGTGTGCTGTCTGTTACCAGTGTTGGTATGTGCTGTCTGTTACCAGTGTGATGTCTGTTACCAGTGTTGGTATGTGCTGTCTGTTACCAGTGTGCTGTCTGTTACCAGTGTGCTGTCTGTTACCAGTGTTGGTATGTGCTGTCTGTTAACAGTGTTGGTATGTGCTGTCTGTTACCAGTGTGCTGTCTGTTACCAGTGTGCTGTCTGTTACCAGTGTTGGTATGTGCTGTCTGTTACCAGTGTTGGTATGTGCTGTCTGTTACCAGTGTGCTGTCTGTTACCAGTGTGCTGTCTGTTACCAGTGTTGGTATGTGCTGTCTGTTACCAGTGTTGGTATGTGCTGTCAGTTACCAGTGTGCTGTCTGTTACCAGTGTTCTGTCAGTTACCAGTGTGCTGTCTGTTACCAGTGTGCTGTCAGTTACCAGTGTGCTGTCTGTTACCAGTGTGCTGTCAGTTACCAGTGTGCTGTCTGTTACCAGTGTGCTGTCAGTTACCAGTGTGCTGTCTGTTACCAGTGTTGGTATGTGCTGTCTGCTACCAGTGTGCTGTCTGTTACCAGTGTTGGTATGTGCTGTCTGTTACCAGTGTTGGTATGTGCTGTCTGTTACCAGTGTGCTGTCTGTTACCAGTGTGCTGTCTGTTACCAGTGTGCTGTCTGTTACCAGTGTGCTGTCAGTTACCAGTGTGCTGTCTGTTACCAGTGTTGGTATGTGCTGTCTGCTACCAGTGTGCTGTCAGTTACCAGTGTTGGTATGTGCTGTCTGTTACCAGTGTGATGTCTGTTACCAGTGTTGGTATGTGCTGTCTGTTACCAGTGTGCTGTCTGTTACCAGTGTGCTGTCTGTTACCAGTGTTGGTATGTGCTGTCTGTTACCAGTGTTGGTATGTGCTGTTTGTTACCAGTGTGCTGTCTGTTACCAGTGTGCTGTCTGTTACCAGTGTTGGTATGTGTTGTCTGTTACCAGTGTGCTGTCTGTTACCAGTGTGCTGTCTGTTACCAGTGTGCTGTCAGTTACCAGTGTGCTGTCTGTTACCAGTGTGCTGTCAGTTAGCAGTGTGCTGTCTGTTACCAGTGTGCTGTCAGTTACCAGTGTGCTGTCTGTTACCAGTGTTGGTGTGTGCTGTCTGTTACCAGTGTTGGTATGTGCTGTCTGTTACCAGTGTGCTGTCTGTTACCAGTGTGCTGTCTGTTACCAGTGTTGGTATGTGCTGTCTGTTACCAGTGTGCTGTCAGTTACCAGTGTGCTGTCAGTTACCAGTGTGCTGTCAGTTACCAGTGTGCTGTCTGTTACCAGTGTGCTGTCTGTTACCAGTGTTGGTATGTGCTGTCAGTTACCAGTGTGCTGTCTTTTACCAGTGTGCTGTCAGTTACCAGTGTGCTGTCTGTTACCAGTGTGCTGTCAGTTACCAGTGTGCTGTCTGTTACCAATGTGCTGTCAGTTACCAGTGTGCTGTCTGTTACCAGTGTGCTGTCTGTTACCAGTGTGCTGTCTGTTACCAGTGTGCTGTCAGTTACCAGTGTGCTGTCTGTTACCAATTTGCTGTCAGTTACCAGTGTGCTGTCTGTTACCAGTGTGCTGTCAGTCACCAGTGTGCTGTCTGCTACCAGTGTGCTGTCAATTACCAGTGTGCTGTCTGTTACCAGTGTTGGTATGTGCTGTCTGTTACCAGTGTGCTGTCTTCTACCAGTGTGCTGTCTGTTACCAGTGTTGGTATGTGCTGTCAGTTACCAGTGTGCTGTCAGTTACCAGTGTGCTGTCAGTTACCAGTGTGCTGTCAGTTACCAGTGTGCTGTCTGTTACCAGTGTTCTGTCAGTTACCAGTGTGCTGTCTGTTACCAGTGTGCTGTCAGTTACCAGTGTGCTGTCTGTTACCAGTGTGCTGTCAGTTACCAGTGTGCTGTCTGTTACCAGTGTGCTGTCAGTTACCAGTGTGCTGTCTGTTACCAGTGTTGGTATGTGCTGTCTGCTACCAGTGTGCTGTCAGTTACCAGTGTTGGTATGTGCTGTCTGTTACCAGTGTGCTGTCTGTTACCAGTGTTGGTATGTGCTGTCTGTTACCAGTGTTGGTATGTGCTGTCTGTTACCAGTGTGCTGTCTGTTACCAGTGTGCTGTCTGTTACCAGTGTGCTGTCTGTTACCAGTGTGCTGTCAGTTACCAGTGTGCTGTCTGTTACCAGTGTTGGTATGTGCTGTCTGCTACCAGTGTGCTGTCAGTTACCAGTGTTGGTATGTGCTGTCTGTTACCAGTGTGATGTCTGTTACCAGTGTTGGTATGTGCTGTCTGTTACCAGTGTGCTGTCTGTTACCAGTGTGCTGTCTGTTACCAGTGTTGGTATGTGCTGTCTGTTACCAGTGTTGGTATGTGCTGTTTGTTACCAGTGTGCTGTCTGTTACCAGTGTGCTGTCTGTTACCAGTGTTGGTATGTGTTGTCTGTTACCAGTGTGCTGTCTGTTACCAGTGTGCTGTCTGTTACCAGTGTGCTGTCAGTTACCAGTGTGCTGTCTGTTACCAGTGTGCTGTCAGTTAGCAGTGTGCTGTCTGTTACCAGTGTGCTGTCAGTTACCAGTGTGCTGTCTGTTACCAGTGTTGGTGTGTGCTGTCTGTTACCAGTGTTGGTATGTGCTGTCTGTTACCAGTGTGCTGTCTGTTACCAGTGTGCTGTCTGTTACCAGTGTTGGTATGTGCTGTCTGTTACCAGTGTGCTGTCAGTTACCAGTGTGCTGTCAGTTACCAGTGTGCTGTCAGTTACCAGTGTGCTGTCTGTTACCAGTGTGCTGTCTGTTACCAGTGTTGGTATGTGCTGTCAGTTACCAGTGTGCTGTCTTTTACCAGTGTGCTGTCAGTTACCAGTGTGCTGTCTGTTACCAGTGTGCTGTCAGTTACCAGTGTGCTGTCTGTTACCAATGTGCTGTCAGTTACCAGTGTGCTGTCTGTTACCAGTGTGCTGTCTGTTACCAGTGTGCTGTCTGTTACCAGTGTGCTGTCAGTTACCAGTGTGCTGTCTGTTACCAATTTGCTGTCAGTTACCAGTGTGCTGTCTGTTACCAGTGTGCTGTCAGTCACCAGTGTGCTGTCTGCTACCAGTGTGCTGTCAATTACCAGTGTGCTGTCTGTTACCAGTGTTGGTATGTGCTGTCTGTTACCAGTGTGCTGTCTTCTACCAGTGTGCTGTCTGTTACCAGTGTTGGTATGTGCTGTCAGTTACCAGTGTGCTGTCAGTTACCAGTGTGCTGTCAGTTACCAGTGTGCTGTCTGTTACCAGTGTGCTGTCTGTTACCAGTGTTGGTATGTGCTGTCTGTTACCAGTGTGCTGTCTGTTACCAGTGTGCTGTCAGTTACCAGTGTGCTGTCTGTTACCAGTGTGCTGTCAGTTACCAGTGTGCTGTCTGTTACCAGTGTGCTGTCAGTTACCAGTGTGCTGTCTGTTACCAGTGTGCTGTCAGTTACCAGTGTGCTGTCTGTTACCAGTGTGCTGTCTGCTACCAGTGTGCTGTCTGTTACCAGTGTGCTGTCAGTTACCAGTGTGCTGTCTGTTACCAGTGTGCTGTCAGTTACCAGTGTGCTGTCTGTTACCAGTGTGCTGTCAGTTACCAGTGTGCTGTCTGTTACCAGTGTGCTGTCAGTTACCAGTGTGCTGTCTGTTACCAGTGTTCAAATCAAATCAAATCAAATCAATTTATTTTTGTAAGGCCCAAAATCACAACAACAGTTGCCTCTGAGGGCCACAGGGAGAAATGAATCAACAATGTCTGTGGTGGCGAGGGACGATGTCCCAGGGTCCTCTGTCCTTAGACTCTCCTTCTCGGCCAGGAAAAACTACAAAAAAAAACCTCTTTGGGAAAAAAACGTAGAAACCTGGAGGAGTTCCAGTGAAGGAGAGATCCGACTCTCACAGACGGACAGACGGACACAAGGAGACTGGAGCTGGACCCACTCTTCAGGCAGAAGAGGGACCGACTGAGGCGAACTGGACCCACTCTTCAGGCAGATGAGGGACCGTCTGAGTCGAGCTGGACCCACTCTTCAGGCAGAAGAGGGACCGTCTGAGTCGAGCTGGACCCACTCTTCAGGCAGAAGAGGGACCGTCGGAGGCGAGCTGGACCCACTCTTCAGGCAGATGAGGGACCGACTGAGGCGAACTGGAGCCACTCTTCAGGCAGATGAGGGACCGTCCACACAGGGCAGGGACCACTTCACCAGGGGAGGGGCATCTGGGTCCACAGGTCCTCAGGAGTGAGAGAAAGAAAAGAAGGCGGTGAACAGTTTGCAAGTGGAATCAAAAAATAAATATTGTTTGATAGCATAAGTAGTCAGAAGAAGAAGAGGATAGTGCTCAAGCTGTCATACTTCCCCCAGCATAGTTACTCCTAGGGCAGCGTAGCTGAAGCTGTGGGTTTATCTTTCTGTTCCTAACTACTCTGACCATAAGCGATTTCGAAGAGGAACGTTTTAAGCCTGGACTTAAATGAAGAGACTGTGTCAGCATATTTAACATGGGTCGGGAGCTGATTCCATAACACAGGAGCTTGGTAGCTAAACGCTCTACCTCCTACAGTACTTTTAGAGACTCTTGGCACCACCAGAAGGCCAGCATTCTGAGAGCGAAGAGCTCTGTTTGGATGATATGGTTCTATAGCATCTTTGAGGTAGGATGGGGCCATGTCATTTATGGCTTTGTAGGTCAAGAGTAGAATTTTGAATTTGATTCTAGACTCGACGGGGAGCCAGTGAAGAGACTTCAGCACTGGTGTAATGTGCTCTCTTCTTTTTGTTCCTGTTAGTAATCTTGCTGCTGCATTTTGAACCAGTTGAAAGCTTTTTATGGAGCTTTTAGGACACGCTGCAAGCAGGGAGTTACAGTAGTCTAATCTAGTCGTTACAAATGCATGGATAAGTTTTTCAGCATCACTTTTAGGCAGGATTCTTCTGATTTTGGCGATGTTGCGCAAATGGAAATAGGCTGTTTTACAAGCTTGATTTATATGAGCTTTAAATGAGAGCTCCTGGTCAAATAAGACTCCAAGGTTTCTTACAGTAGAACTGGAGGCTACACTGACATTGTCCAGTGTGACTATCTGCTCAGATAGAGCGTCTCGTAGATGCTTAGGGCCAAGCACAATGACCTCGGTTTTTTCAGGGTTAAGAAGCAGGTAGTTTAGTGTCATCCAGGTTTTTATCTCCTTCACACAAGCACTAAGTCTGTCTACTTGATCGCTCTGATCAGGTTTCATTGATAAATACAGCTGAGTGTCATCTGCATAGCAGTGGAAGTTAATGCCATGCTTTCTAATAATGTTGCCTAATGGTAGCATATAAAGAGTAAACAGAATTGGACCGAGTACCGAACCCTGTGGCACACCGTAAATTACTTTAGAGCTTGGTGAGGAGCTCTGGTTTACATTAACAAATTGGAACCTATCAGATAGATAGGATTTAAACCAGCTGAGGGCTGTTCCTCCAACACCTACATCACATTCTAACCTCTGCAGTAGAATGTTGTGGTCGATGGTGTCAAACGCTGCGCTGAGGTCCAACAGAACCAGGATTGAGACCAGTCCATCGTCAGCGGCTAATAACAAATCATTTGTGACTTTAACTAGTGCAGTTTCAGTGCTGTGGTGGGCTCTGAACCCTGACTGGAAAACTTCAAATAAGTTATTGTCCTGCAGGTGGCGACAAAGCTGTTTTACTACAACTTTTTCAAGGATTTTAGAGACGAAGGGAAGATTTGAAATAGGTCTGTAGTTTACCAATAGGTCGGGATCTAGATTAGGCTTTTTCAGAAGAGGTTTAATGACTGCATGTTTGAAGGACTGTGGAACATAGCCACTTTGGAGTGAAGTATTTATTATATTAAGAATAGGGTCTATAATTAGGGGAAGAATGTCTTTGAGGAGTCTGCTTGGAATGGGGTCTAGGACACAAGTTGAGCTTTTAGAGGACATAATGGCTGAAGTTATCTCTGCTTGATCAGCAGCTGTGAACCTTTCTAGGTTTACAGGTGGATTTATATGGGACGTTAGATTTAGATTTGTGTTGGTATGTGCTGTCTGCTACCAGTGTGCTGTCTGTTACAAGTGTTGGTATGTGCTGTCTGTTACCAGTGTGCTGTCTGTTACCAGTGTACTGTCTGTTACCTGTGTGCTGTCTGTTACCAGTGTGCTGTCAGTTACCAGTGTGCTGTCTGTTACCAGTGTTGGTATGTGCTGTCTGCTACCAGTGTGCTGTCAGTTACCAGTGTTGGTATGTGCTGTCTGTTACCAGTGTGCTGTCTGTTACCAGTGTTGGTATGTGCTGTCTGTTACCAGTGTGCTGTCTGTTACCAGTGTGCTGTCTGTTACCAGTGTGCTGTGTGTTACCAGTGTTGGTATGTGCTGTCTGCTACCAGTGTGCTGTCAGTTACCAGTGTTGGTATGTGCTGTCTGTTACCAGTGTGCTGTCAGTTACCAGTGTGCTGTCTGTTACCAGTGTTGGTATGTGCTGTCTGCTACCAGTGTGCTGTCAGTTACCAGTGTTGGTATGTGCTGTCTGTTACCAGTGTGATGTCTATTACCAGTGTTGGTATGTGCTGTCTGTTACCAGTGTGCTGTCTGTTACCAGTGTGTGTCTGTTACCAGTGTGCTGTCTGTTACCAGTGTTGGTATGTGCTGTCTGTTACCAGGGTTGGTATGTGCTGTCTGTTACCAGTGTGCTGTCTGTTACCAGTGTGCTGTCTGTTACCAGTGTTGGTATGTGCTGTCTGTTACCAGTGTGCTGTCTGTTACCAGTGTGCTGTCTGTTACCAGTGTGCTGTCAGTTACCAGTGTGCTGTCTGTTACCAGTGTGCTGTCAGTTACCAGTGTGCTGTCTGTTACCAGTGTGCTGTCTGTTACCAGTGTGCTGTCAGTTACCAGTGTGCTGTCAGTTACCAGTGTGCTGTCAGTTACCAGTGTGCTGTCTGTTACCAGTGTGCTGTCTGTTACCAGTGTTGGTATGTGCTGTCAGTTACCAGTGTGCTGTCTTTTACCAGTGTGCTGTCAGTTACCAGTGTGCTGTCTGTTACCAGTGTGCTGTCAGTTACCAGTGTGCTGTCTGTTACCAGTGTGCTGTCTGTTACCAGTGTTGGTATGTGCTGTCAGTTACCAGTGTGCTGTCAGTTACCAGTGTGCTGTCAGTTACCAGTGTGCTGTCAGTTACCAGTGTGCTGTCTGTTACCAGTGTGCTGTCAGTTACCAGTGTGCTGTCTGTTACCAGTGTGCTGTCTGTTACCAGTGTGCTGTCAGTTACCAGTGTGCTGTCTGTTACCAGTGTGCTGTCAGTTACCAGTGTGCTGTCTGTTACCAGTGTGCTGTCTGCTACCAGTGTGCTGTCTGTTACCAGTGTGCTGTCAGTTACCAGTGTGCTGTCTGTTACCAGTGTGCTGTCAGTTACCAGTGTGCTGTCTGTTACCAGTGTGCTGTCAGTTACCAGTGTGCTGTCTGTTACCAGTGTGCTGTCAGTTACCAGTGTGCTGTCTGTTACCAGTGTTGGTATGTGCTGTCTGCTACCAGTGTGCTGTCAGTTACCAGTGTTGGTATGTGCTGTCTGTTACCAGTGTGCTGTCTGTTACCAGTGTGCTGTCAGTTACCAGTGTGCTGTCTGTTACCAGTGTTGGTGTGTGCTGTCTGCTACCAGTGTGCTGTCAGTTTCCAGTGTTGGTATGTGCTGTCTGTTACCAGTGTGATGTCTGTTACCAGTGTTGGTATGTGCTGTCTGTTACCAGTGTGCTGTCAGTTACCAGTGTGCTGTCTGTTACCAGTGTGCTGTCCTCTACCAGTGTGCTGTCTGTTACCAGTGTTGGTATGTGCTGTCTGTTACCAGTGTTGGTATGTGCTGTCTGTTACCAGTGTGCTGTCTGTTACCAGTGTGCTGTCTGTTACCAGTGTTGGTATGTGCTGTCTGTTACCAGTGTGCTGTCTGTTACCAGTGTGCTGTCTGTTACCAGTGTGCTGTCAGTTACCAGTGTGCTGTCTGTTACCAGTGTGCTGTCAGTTACCAGTGTGCTGTCTGTTACCAGTGTGCTGTCAGTTACCAGTGTGCTGTCTGTTACCAGTGTGCTGTCAGTTACCAGTGTGCTGTCTGTTACCAGTTTGCTGTCTGTTACCAGTGTGCTGTCTGTTACCAGTGTGCTGTCAGTTACCAGTTTGCTGTCAGTTACCAGTGTGCTGTCTGTTACCAGTGTGCTGTCAGTTACCAGTGTGCTGTCTGTTACCAGTGTTGGTATGTGCTGTCTGCTACCAGTGTGCTGTCAGTTACCAGTGTTGGTATGTGCTGTCTGTTACCAGTGTGCTGTCTGTTACCAGTGTGCTGTCTGTTACCAGTTTGCTGTCTGTTACCAGTGTGCTGTCAGTTACCAGTGTGCTGTCTGTTACCAGTGTTGGTATGTGCTGTCTGTTACCAGTGTGCTGTCAGTTACCAGTGTGCTGTCTGTTACCAGTGTTGGTATGTGCTGTCTGTTACCAGTGTGCTGTCTGTTACCAGTGTGCTGTCTGTTACCAGTTTGCTGTCTGTTACCAGTGTGCTGTCTGCTACCAGTGTGCTGTCAGTTACCAGTGTTGGTATGTGCTGTCTGTTACCAGTGTGATGTCTGTTACCAGTGTTGGTATGTGCTGTCTGTTACCAGTGTGCTGTCTGTTACCAGTGTGCTGTCTGTTACCAGTGTTGGTATGTGCTGTCTGTTACCAGTGTAGGTATGTGCTGTCTGTTACCAGTGTGCTGTCTGTTACCAGTGTGCTGTCTGTTACCAGTGTTGGTATGTGCTGTCTGTTACCAGTGTGCTGTCTGTTACCAGTGTGCTGTCAGTTACCAGTGTGCTGTCTGTTACCAGTGTGCTGTCAGTTACCAGTGTGCTGTCTGTTACCAGTGTGCTGTCAGTTACCAGTGTGCTGTCTGTTACCAGTGTGCTGTCTGTTACCAGTGTTGGTATGTGCTGTCTGTTACCAGTGTGCTGTCTGTTACCAGTGTGCTGTCTGTTACCAGTGTGCTGTCAGTCACAAGTGTGCTGTCTGTTACCAATGTGCTGTCTGTTACCAGTGTTGGTATGTGCTATCAGTTACCAGTGTGCTGTCAGTTACCAGTGTGCTGTCTGTTACCAGTGTGCTGTCAGTTACCAGTGTGCTGTCTGTTACCAGTGTGCTGTCTGTTACCAGTGTGCTGTCAGTTACCAGTGTGCTGTCTGTTACCAGTGTGCTGTCTGTTACCAGTGTGCTGTCAGTTACCAGTGTGCTGTCTGTTACCAGTGTTGGTATGTGCTGTCTGTTACCAGTGTGCTGTCTGTTACCAGTGTGCTGTCAGTTACCAGTGTGCTGTCTGTTACCAGTGTGCTGTCTGTTACCAGTGTGCTGTCAGTTACCAGTGTGCTGTCTGTTACCAGTGTGCTGTCAGTTACCAGTGTGCTGTCTGTTACCAGTGTGCTGTCTGCTACCAGTGTGCTGTCTGTTACCAGTGTGCTGTCAGTTACCAGTGTGCTGTCTGTTACCAGTGTGCTGTCAGTTATCAGTGTGCTGTCTGTTACCAGTGTGCTGTCAGTTACCAGTGTGCTGTCTGTTACCAGTGTGCTGTCAGTTACCAGTGTGCTGTCTGTTACCAGTGTTGGTATGTGCTGTCTGCTACCATTGTGCTGTCAGTTACCAGTGTTGGTATGTGCTGTCTGTTACCAGTGTGCTGTCTGTTACCAGTGTGCTGTCAGTTACCAGTGTGCTGTCTGTTACCAGTGTTGGTGTGTGCTGTCTGCTACCAGTGTGCTGTCAGTTACCAGTGTTGGTATGTGCTGTCTGTTACCAGTGTGATGTCTGTTACCAGTGTTGGTATGTGCTGTCTGTTACCAGTGTGCTGTCTGTTACCAGTGTGCTGTCTGTTACCAGTGTGCTGTCCTCTACCAGTGTGCTGTCTGTTACCAGTGTTGGTATGTGCTGTCTGTTACCAGTGTTGGTATGTGCTGTCTGTTACCAGTGTGCTGTCTGTTACCAGTGTGCTGTCTGTTACCAGTGTTGGTATGTGCTGTCTGTTACCAGTGTGCTGTCTGTTACCAGTGTGCTGTCTGTTACCAGTGTGCTGTCAGTTACCAGTGTGCTGTCTGTTACCAGTGTGCTGTCAGTTACCAGTGTGCTGTCTGTTACCAGTGTGCTGTCAGTTACCAGTGTGCTGTCTGTTACCAGTGTGCTGTCAGTTACCAGTGTGCTGTCTGTTACCAGTGTGCTGTCTGTTACCAGTGTGCTGTCTGTTACCAGTGTGCTGTCAGTTACCAGTTTGCTGTCAGTTACCAGTGTGCTGTCTGTTACCAGTGTGCTGTCAGTTACCAGTGTGCTGTCTGTTACCAGTGTTGGTATGTGCTGTCTGCTACCAGTGTGCTGTCAGTTACCAGTGTTGGTATGTGCTGTCTGTTACCAGTGTGCTGTCTGTTACCAGTGTGCTGTCTGTTACCAGTTTGCTGTCTGTTACCAGTGTGCTGTCAGTTGCCAGTGTGCTGTCTGTTACCAGTGTTGGTATGTGCTGTCTGTTACCAGTGTGCTGTCAGTTACCAGTGTGCTGTCTGTTACCAGTGTTGGTATGTGCTGTCTGTTACCAGTGTGCTGTCTGTTACCAGTGTGCTGTCTGTTACCAGTTTGCTGTCTGTTACCAGTGTGCTGTCTGCTACCAGTGTGCTGTCAGTTACCAGTGTTGGTATGTGCTGTCTGTTACCAGTGTGATGTCTGTTACCAGTGTTGGTATGTGCTGTCTGTTACCAGTGTGCTGTCTGTTACCAGTGTGCTGTCTGTTACCAGTGTTGGTATGTGCTGTCTGTTACCAGTGTAGGTATGTGCTGTCTGTTACCAGTGTGCTGTCTGTTACCAGTGTGCTGTCTGTTACCAGTGTGCTGTCTGTTACCAGTGTGCTGTCAGTTACCAGTGTGCTGTCTGTTACCAGTGTGCTGTCAGTTACCAGTGTGCTGTCTGTTACCAGTGTGCTGTCAGTTACCAGTGTGCTGTCTGTTACCAGTGTGCTGTCTGTTACCAGTGTTGGTATGTGCTGTCTGTTACCAGTGTGCTGTCTGTTACCAGTGTGCTGTCTGTTACCAGTGTGCTGTCTGTTACCAGTGTGCTGTCAGTCACAAGTGTGCTGTCTGTTACCAATGTGCTGTCTGTTACCAGTGTTGGTATGTGCTATCAGTTACCAGTGTGCTGTCAGTTACCAGTGTGCTGTCTGTTACCAGTGTGCTGTCAGTTACCAGTGTGCTGTCTGTTACCAGTGTGCTGTCTGTTACCAGTGTGCTGTCAGTTACCAGTGTGCTGTCTGTTACCAGTGTGCTGTCAGTTACCAGTGTGCTGTCTGTTACCAGTGTTGGTATGTGCTGTCTGTTACCAGTGTGCTGTCTGTTACCAGTGTGCTGTCAGTTACCAGTGTGCTGTCTGTTACCAGTGTGCTGTCAGTTACCAGTGTGCTGTCTGTTACCAGTGTGCTGTCTGTTACCAGTGTGCTGTCAGTTACCAGTGTGCTGTCTGTTACCAGTGTTGGTATGTGCTGTATGTTACCAGTGTGCTGTCTGCTACCAGTGTGCTGTCAGTTACCAGTGTTGGTATGTGCTGTCAGTTACCAGTGTGCTGTCTGTTACCAGTGTTGGTATGTGCTGTCAGTTACCAGTGTGCTGTCAGTTACCAGTGTGCTGTCTGTTACCAGTGTGCTGTCAGTTACCAGAGTGCTGTCAGTTACCAGTGTGCTGTCAGTTACCAGTGTGCTGTCTGTTACCAGTGTGCTGTCAGTTACCAGTGTGCCGTCAGTTACCAGTGTGCTGTCTGTTACCAGTGTGCTGTCTGTTACCAGTGTGCTGTCAGTTACCAGTGTGCTGTCTGTTACCAGTGTGCTGTCAGTTACCAGTGTGCTGTCTGTTACCAGTGTTCTGTCAGTTACCAGTGTGCTGTCTGTTACCAGTGTGCTGTCAGTTACCAGTGTGCTGTCTGTTACCAGTGTTGGTATGTGCTGTCTGCTACCAGTGTGCTGTCAGTTACCAGTGTTGGTATGTGCTGTCTGTTACCAGTGTGCTGTCTGTTACCAGTGTTGGTATGTGCTGTCTGTTACCAGTGTGCTGTCTGTTACCAGTGTGCTGTCTGTTACCAGTGTGCTGTCAGTTACCAGTGTGCTGTCTGTTACCAGTGTTGGTATGTGCTGTCTGCTACCAGTGTGCTGTCAGTTACCAGTGTTGGTATGTGCTGTCTGTTACCAGTGTTTGTATGTGCTGTCTGTTACCAGTGTGCTGTCTGTTACCAGTGTGCTGTCTGTTACCAGTTTGCTGTCTGTTACCAGTATGCTGTCAGTTACCAGTGTGCTGTCTGTTACCAGTGTTGGTATGTGCTGTCTGTTACCAGTGTGCTGTCAGTTACCAGTGTGCTGTCTGTTACCAGTGTTGGTATGTGCTGTCTGTTACCAGTGTGCTGTCTGTTACCAGTGTGCTGTCTGTTACCAGTTTGCTGTCTGTTACCAGTGTGCTGTCTGTTACCAGTGTGCTGTCAGTTACCAGTGTGCTGTCTGTTACCAGTGTTCTGTCAGTTACCAGTGTGCTGTCTGTTACCAGTGTGCTGTCAGTTACCAGTGTGCTGTCTGTTACCAGTGTTGGTATGTGCTGTCTGCTACCAGTGTGCTGTCAGTTACCAGTGTTGGTATGTGCTGTCTGTTACCAGTGTGCTGTCTGTTACCAGTGTTGGTATGTGCTGTCTGTTACCAGTGTGCTGTCTGTTACCAGTGTGCTGTCTGTTACCAGTGTGCTGTCAGTTACCAGTGTGCTGTCTGTTACCAGTGTTGGTATGTGCTGTCTGCTACCAGTGTGCTGTCAGTTACCAGTGTTGGTATGTGCTGTTTGTTACCAGTGTTGGTATGTGCTGTCTGTTACCAGTGTGCTGTCTGTTACCAGTGTGCTGTCTGTTACCAGTTTGCTGTCTGTTACCAGTATGCTGTCAGTTACCAGTGTGCTGTCTGTTACCAGTGTTGGTATGTGCTGTCTGTTACCAGTGTGCTGTCAGTTACCAGTGTGCTGTCTGTTACCAGTGTTGGTATGTGCTGTCTGTTACCAGTGTGCTGTCTGTTACCAGTGTGCTGTCTGTTACCAGTTTGCTGTCTGTTACCAGTGTGCTGTCTGCTACCAGTGTGCTGTCAGTTACCAGTGTTGGTATGTGCTGTCTGTTACCAGTGTGATGTCTGTTACCAGTGTTGGTATGTGCTGTCTGTTACCAGTGTGCTGTCTGTTACCAGTGTGCTGTCTGTTACCAGTGTGCTGTCAGTTACCAGTGTGCTGTCAGTTACCAGTGTTGGTATGTGCTGTCTGTTACCAGTGTGCTGTCTGTTACCAGTGTTGGTATGTGCTGTCTGTTACCAGTGTGCTGTCTGTTACCAGTGTGCTGTCTGTTACCAGTGTGCTGTCAGTTACCAGTGTGCTGTCAGTTACCAGTGTTGGTATGTGCTGTCTGTTACCAGTGTGATGTCTGTTACCAGTGTTGGTATGTGCTGTCTGTTACCAGTGTGCTGTCTGTTACCAGTGTGCTGTCTGTTACCAGTGTTGGTATGTGCTGTCTGTTACCAGTGTTGGTATGTGCTGTCTGTTACCAGTGTGCTGTCTTTTACCAGTGTGCTGTCAGTTACCAGTGTGCTGTCTGTTACCAGTGTGCTGTCTGTTACCAGTGTTGGTATGTGCTGTCAGTTACCAGTGTGCTGTCTTTTACCAGTGTGCTGTCAGTTACCAGTGTGCTGTCTGTTACCAGTGTGCTGTCAGTCACCAGTGTGCTGTCTGCTACCAGTGTGCTGTCAATTACCAGTGTGCTGTCTGTTACCAGTGTTGGTATGTGCTGTCTGTTACCAGTGTGCTGTCTTCTACCAGTGTGCTGTCTGTTACCAGTGTTGGTATGTGCTGTCAGTTACCAGTGTGCTGTCAGTTACCAGTGTGCTGTCAGTTACCAGCGTGCTGTCTGTTACCAGTGTGCTGTCTGTTACCAGTGTTGGTATGTGCTGTCTGTTACCAGTGTGCTCTCTGTTACCAGTGTGCTGTCAGTTACCAGTGTGCTGTCTGTTACCAGTGTGCTGTCAGTTACCAGGGTGCTGTCTGCTACCAGTGTGCTGTCTGTTACCAGTGTGCTGTCAGTTACCAGTGTGCTGTCTGTTACTAGTGTGCTGTCAGTTACCAGTGTGCTGTCTGTTACCAGTGTGCTGTCAGTTACCAGTGTGCTGTCTGTTACCAGTGTGCTGTCAGTTACCAGTGTGCTGTCTGTTACCAGTGTTGGTATGTGCTGTCTGCTACCAGTGTGCTGTCAGTTACCAGTGTTGGTATGTGCTGTCTGTTACCAGTGTGCTGTCTGTTACCAGTGTTGGTATGTGCTGTCTGTTACCAGTGTGCTGTCTGTTACCAGTGTGCTGTCTTTTACCAGTGTGCTGTCTGTTACCAGTGTGCTGTCAGTTACCAGTGTGCTGTCTGTTACCAGTGTTGGTATGTGCTGTCTGCTACCAGTGTGCTGTCTGTTACCAGTGTGCTGTCTGTTACCAGTGTGCTGTCAGTTACCAGTGTGCTGTCAGTTACCAGTGTGCTGTCTGTTACCAGTGTGCTGTCAGTTACCAGTGTGCTGTCTGTTACCAGTGTTGGTATGTGCTGTCAGCTACCAGTGTGCTGTCAGTTACCAGTGTTGGTATGTGCTGTCTGTTACCAGTGTGCTGTCTGTTACCAGTGTTGGTATGTGCTGTCTGTTACCAGTGTGCTGTCTGTTACCAGTTTGCTGTCTGTTACCAGTATGCTGTCAGTTACCAGTGTGCTGTCTGTTACCAGTGTTGGTATGTGCTGTCTGTTACCAGTGTGCTGTCAGTTACCAGTGTGCTGTCTGTTACCAGTGTTGGTATGTGCTGTCTGTTACCAGTGTGCTGTCTGTTACCAGTGTGCTGTCTGTTACCAGTTTGCTGTCTGTTACCAGTGTGCTGTCTGCTACCAGTGTGCTGTCAGTTACCAGTGTTGGTATGTGCTGTCTGTTACCAGTGTGATGTCTGTTACCAGTGTTGGTATGTGCTGTCTGTTACCAGTGTGCTGTCTGTTACCAGTGTGCTGTCTGTTACCAGTGTGCTGTCAGTTACCAGTGTGCTGTCAGTTACCAGTGTTGGTATGTGCTGTCTGTTACCAGTGTGCTGTCTGTTACCAGTGTTGGTATGTGCTGTCTGTTACCAGTGTGCTGTCTGTTACCAGTGTGCTGTCTGTTACCAGTGTGCTGTCAGTTACCAGTGTGCTGTCAGTTACCAGTTTTGGTATGTGCTGTCTGTTACCAGTGTGATGTCTGTTACCAGTGTTGGTATGTGCTGTCTGTTACCAGTGTGCTGTCTGTTACCAGTGTGCTGTCTGTTACCAGTGTGCTGTCAGTTACCAGTGTGCTGTCAGTTACCAGTGTGCTGTCAGTTACCAGTGTGCTGTCTGTTACCAGTGTGCTGTCAGTTACCAGTGTGCTGTCTGTTACCAGTGTTGGTATGTGCTGTCAGCTACCAGTGTGCTGTCAGTTACCAGTGTTGGTATGTGCTGTCTGTTACCAGTGTGCTGTCTGTTACCAGTGTTGGTATGTGCTGTCTGTTACCAGTGTGCTGTCTGTTACCAGTTTGCTGTCTGTTACCAGTATGCTGTCAGTTACCAGTGTGCTGTCTGTTACCAGTGTTGGTATGTGCTGTCTGTTACCAGTGTGCTGTCAGTTACCAGTGTGCTGTCTGTTACCAGTGTTGGTATGTGCTGTCTGTTACCAGTGTGCTGTCTGTTACCAGTGTGCTGTCTGTTACCAGTTTGCTGTCTGTTACCAGTGTGCTGTCTGCTACCAGTGTGCTGTCAGTTACCAGTGTTGGTATGTGCTGTCTGTTACCAGTGTGATGTCTGTTACCAGTGTTGGTATGTGCTGTCTGTTACCAGTGTGCTGTCTGTTACCAGTGTGCTGTCTGTTACCAGTGTGCTGTCAGTTACCAGTGTGCTGTCAGTTACCAGTGTTGGTATGTGCTGTCTGTTACCAGTGTGCTGTCTGTTACCAGTGTTGGTATGTGCTGTCTGTTACCAGTGTGCTGTCTGTTACCAGTGTGCTGTCTGTTACCAGTGTGCTGTCAGTTACCAGTGTGCTGTCAGTTACCAGTTTTGGTATGTGCTGTCTGTTACCAGTGTGATGTCTGTTACCAGTGTTGGTATGTGCTGTCTGTTACCAGTGTGCTGTCTGTTACCAGTGTGCTGTCTGTTACCAGTGTTGGTATGTGCTGTCTGTTACCAGTGTGCTGTCTGTTACCAGTGTGCTGTCTGTTACCAGTGTGCTGTCAGTTACCAGTGTGCTGTCTGTTACCAGTGTGCTGTCAGTTACCAGTGTGCTGTCTGTTACCAGTGTGCTGTCAGTTACCAGTGTGCTGTCTGTTACCAGTGTTGGTATGTGCTGTCTGTTACCAGTGTTGGTATGTGCTGTCTGTTACCAGTGTGCTGTCTGTTACCAGTGTGCTGTCTGTTACCAGTGTTGGTATGTGCTGTCTGTTACCAGTGTGCTGTCAGTTACCAGTGTGCTGTCTGTTACCAATGTGCTGTCTGTTACCAGTGTTGGTATGTGCTGTCAGTTACCAGTGTGCTGTCTGTTACCAGTGTGCTGTCAGTTACCAGTGTGCTGTCTGTTACCAGTGTGCTGTCAGTTACCAGTGTGCTGTCAGTTACCAGTGTGCTGTCAGTTACCAGTGTGCTGTCTGTTACCAGTGTGCTGTCTGTTACCAGTGTTGGTATGTGCTGTCTGTTACCAGTGTGTCGTCTGTTACCAGTGTGCTGTCTGTTACCAGTGTGCTGTCTGTTACCAGTGTTCGTATGTGCTGTCTGTTACCAGTGTTGGTATGTGCTGTCTGTTACCAGTGTGCTGTCTGTTACCAGTGTGCTGTCTGTTACCAGTGTTGGTATGTGCTGTCTGTTACCAGTGTGCTGTCTGTTACCAGTGTGCTGTCAGTTACCAGTGTGCTGTCTGTTACCAGTGTGCTGTCAGTTACCAGTGTGCTGTCTGTTACCAGTGTGCTGCCAGTCACCAGTGTGCTGTCTGTTACCAGTGTGCTGTCAGTTACCAGTGTGCTGTCTGTTACCAGTGTGCTGTCAGTTACCAGTGTGCTGTCTGTTACCAGTGTGCTGTCAGTTACCAGTGTGCTGTCAGTTACCAGTGTGCTGTCTGTTACCAGTGTTGGTATGTGCTGTCTGTTACCAGTGTGCTGTCTGTTACCAGTGTGCTGTCTGTTACCAGTGTGCTGTCTGTTACCAGTGTTCGTATGTGCTGTCTATTACCAGTGTTGGTATGTGCTGTCTGTTACCAGTGTGCTGTCTGTTACCAGTGTGCTGTCTGTTACCAGTGTTGGTATGTGCTGTCTGTTACCAGTGTGCTGTCTGTTACCAGTGTGCTGTCTGTTACCAGTGTGCTGTCAGTTACCAGTGTGCTGTCTGTTACCAGTGTGCTGTCAGTTACCAGTGTGCTGTCTGTTACCAGTGTGCTGCCAGTCACCAGTGTGCTGTCTGTTACCATTGTGCTGTCAGTTACCAGTGTGCTGTCTGTTACCAGTGTGCTGTCAGTTACCAGTGTGCTGTCTGTTACCAGTGTGCTGTCTGTTACCAGTGTGCTGTCTGTTACCAGTGTGCTGTCAGTTACCAGTGTGCTGTCAGTTACCAGTGTGCTGTCTGTTACCAGTGTGCTGTCAGTTACCAGTGTGCTGTCTGTTACCAGTGTTGGTATGTGCTGTCAGCTACCAGTGTGCTGTCAGTTACCAGTGTTGGTATGTGCTGTCTGTTACCAGTGTGCTGTCTGTTACCAGTGTTGGTATGTGCTGTCTGTTACCAGTGTGCTGTCTGTTACCAGTGTGCTGTCTGTTACCAGTTTGCTGTCTGTTACCTGTGTGCTGTCAGTTACCAGTGTGCTGTCTGTTACCAGTGTTGGTATGTGCTGTCTTTTACCAGTGTGCTGTCAGTTACCAGTGTGCTGTCTGTTACCAGTGTTGGTATGTGCTGTCTGTTACCAGTGTGCTGTCTGTTACCAGTGTGCTGTCTGTTACCAGTTTGCTGTCTGTTACCAGTGTGCTGTCTGCTACCAGTGTGCTGTCAGTTACCAGTGTTGGTATGTGCTGTCTGTTACCAGTTTGATGTCTGTTACCAGTGTTGGTATGTGCTGTCTGTTACCAGTGTGCTGTCTGTTACCAGTGTGCTGTCTGTTACCAGTGTGCTGTCAGTTACCAGTGTGCTGTCAGTTACCAGTGTTGGTATGTGCTGTCTGTTACCAGTGTGCTGTCTGTTACCAGTGTTGGTATGTGCTGTCTGTTACCAGTGTGCTGTCTGTTACCAGTGTGCTGTCTGTTACCAGTGTGCTGTCTGTTACCAGTGTGCTGTCAGTTACCAGTGTGCTGTCAGTTACCAGTGTTGGTATGTGCTGTCTGTTACAAGTGTGATGTCTGTTACCAGTGTTGGTATGTGCTGTCTGTTACCAGTGTGCTCTCTGTTACCAGTGTGCTGTCAGTTACCAGTGTGCTGTCTGTTACCAGTGTGCTGTCAGTTACCAGGGTGCTGTCTGCTACCAGTGTGCTGTCTGTTACCAGTGTGCTGTCAGTTACCAGTGTGCTGTCTGTTACTAGTGTGCTGTCAGTTACCAGTGTGCTGTCTGTTACCAGTGTGCTGTCAGTTACCAGTGTGCTGTCTGTTACCAGTGTGCTGTCAGTTACCAGTGTGCTGTCTGTTACCAGTGTTGGTATGTGCTGTCTGCTACCAGTGTGCTGTCAGTTACCAGTGTTGGTATGTGCTGTCTGTTACCAGTGTGCTGTCTGTTACCAGTGTTGGTATGTGCTGTCTGTTACCAGTGTGCTGTCTGTTACCAGTGTGCTGTCTTTTACCAGTGTGCTGTCTGTTACCAGTGTGCTGTCAGTTACCAGTGTGCTGTCTGTTACCAGTGTTGGTATGTGCTGTCTGCTACCAGTGTGCTGTCTGTTACCAGTGTGCTGTCTGTTACCAGTGTGCTGTCAGTTACCAGTGTGCTGTCAGTTACCAGTGTGCTGTCTGTTACCAGTGTGCTGTCAGTTACCAGTGTGCTGTCTGTTACCAGTGTTGGTATGTGCTGTCAGCTACCAGTGTGCTGTCAGTTACCAGTGTTGGTATGTGCTGTCTGTTACCAGTGTGCTGTCTGTTACCAGTGTTGGTATGTGCTGTCTGTTACCAGTGTGCTGTCTGTTACCAGTTTGCTGTCTGTTACCAGTATGCTGTCAGTTACCAGTGTGCTGTCTGTTACCAGTGTTGGTATGTGCTGTCTGTTACCAGTGTGCTGTCAGTTACCAGTGTGCTGTCTGTTACCAGTGTTGGTATGTGCTGTCTGTTACCAGTGTGCTGTCTGTTACCAGTGTGCTGTCTGTTACCAGTTTGCTGTCTGTTACCAGTGTGCTGTCTGCTACCAGTGTGCTGTCAGTTACCAGTGTTGGTATGTGCTGTCTGTTACCAGTGTGATGTCTGTTACCAGTGTTGGTATGTGCTGTCTGTTACCAGTGTGCTGTCTGTTACCAGTGTGCTGTCTGTTACCAGTGTGCTGTCAGTTACCAGTGTGCTGTCAGTTACCAGTGTTGGTATGTGCTGTCTGTTACCAGTGTGCTGTCTGTTACCAGTGTTGGTATGTGCTGTCTGTTACCAGTGTGCTGTCTGTTACCAGTGTGCTGTCTGTTACCAGTGTTGGTATGTGCTGTCTGCTACCAGTGTGCTGTCAGTTACCAGTGTTGGTATGTGCTGTCAGTTACCAGTGTGCTGTCAGTTACCAGTGTGCTGTCTGTTACCAGTGTGCTGTCAGTTACCAGTGTGCTGTCTGTTACCAGTGTTGGTATGTGCTGTCAGCTACCAGTGTGCTGTCAGTTACCAGTGTTGGTATGTGCTGTCTGTTACCAGTGTGCTGTCTGTTACCAGTGTTGGTATGTGCTGTCTGTTACCAGTGTGCTGTCTGTTACCAGTTTGCTGTCTGTTACCAGTATGCTGTCAGTTACCAGTGTGCTGTCTGTTACCAGTGTTGGTATGTGCTGTCTGTTACCAGTGTGCTGTCAGTTACCAGTGTGCTGTCTGTTACCAGTGTTGGTATGTGCTGTCTGTTACCAGTGTGCTGTCTGTTACCAGTGTGCTGTCTGTTACCAGTTTGCTGTCTGTTACCAGTGTGCTGTCTGCTACCAGTGTGCTGTCAGTTACCAGTGTTGGTATGTGCTGTCTGTTACCAGTGTGATGTCTGTTACCAGTGTTGGTATGTGCTGTCTGTTACCAGTGTGCTGTCTGTTACCAGTGTGCTGTCTGTTACCAGTGTGCTGTCAGTTACCAGTGTGCTGTCAGTTACCAGTGTTGGTATGTGCTGTCTGTTACCAGTGTGCTGTCTGTTACCAGTGTTGGTATGTGCTGTCTGTTACCAGTGTGCTGTCTGTTACCAGTGTGCTGTCTGTTACCAGTGTGCTGTCAGTTACCAGTGTGCTGTCAGTTACCAGTTTTGGTATGTGCTGTCTGTTACCAGTGTGATGTCTGTTACCAGTGTTGGTATGTGCTGTCTGTTACCAGTGTGCTGTCTGTTACCAGTGTGCTGTCTGTTACCAGTGTTGGTATGTGCTGTCTGTTACCAGTGTGCTGTCTGTTACCAGTGTGCTGTCTGTTACCAGTGTGCTGTCAGTTACCAGTGTGCTGTCTGTTACCAGTGTGCTGTCAGTTACCAGTGTGCTGTCTGTTACCAGTGTGCTGTCAGTTACCAGTGTGCTGTCTGTTACCAGTGTTGGTATGTGCTGTCTGTTACCAGTGTTGGTATGTGCTGTCTGTTACCAGTGTGCTGTCTGTTACCAGTGTGCTGTCTGTTACCAGTGTTGGTATGTGCTGTCTGTTACCAGTGTGCTGTCAGTTACCAGTGTGCTGTCTGTTACCAATGTGCTGTCTGTTACCAGTGTTGGTATGTGCTGTCAGTTACCAGTGTGCTGTCTGTTACCAGTGTGCTGTCAGTTACCAGTGTGCTGTCTGTTACCAGTGTGCTGTCAGTTACCAGTGTGCTGTCAGTTACCAGTGTGCTGTCAGTTACCAGTGTGCTGTCTGTTACCAGTGTGCTGTCTGTTACCAGTGTTGGTATGTGCTGTCTGTTACCAGTGTGTCGTCTGTTACCAGTGTGCTGTCTGTTACCAGTGTGCTGTCTGTTACCAGTGTTCGTATGTGCTGTCTGTTACCAGTGTTGGTATGTGCTGTCTGTTACCAGTGTGCTGTCTGTTACCAGTGTGCTGTCTGTTACCAGTGTTGGTATGTGCTGTCTGTTACCAGTGTGCTGTCTGTTACCAGTGTGCTGTCAGTTACCAGTGTGCTGTCTGTTACCAGTGTGCTGTCAGTTACCAGTGTGCTGTCTGTTACCAGTGTGCTGCCAGTCACCAGTGTGCTGTCTGTTACCAGTGTGCTGTCAGTTACCAGTGTGCTGTCTGTTACCAGTGTGCTGTCAGTTACCAGTGTGCTGTCTGTTACCAGTGTGCTGTCAGTTACCAGTGTGCTGTCAGTTACCAGTGTGCTGTCAGTTACCAGTGTGCTGTCTGTTACCAGTGTGCTGTCTGTTACCAGTGTTGGTATGTGCTGTCTGTTACCAGTGTGCTGTCTGTTACCAGTGTGCTGTCTGTTACCAGTGTGCTGTCTGTTACCAGTGTTCGTATGTGCTGTCTATTACCAGTGTTGGTATGTGCTGTCTGTTACCAGTGTGCTGTCTGTTACCAGTGTGCTGTCTGTTACCAGTGTTGGTATGTGCTGTCTGTTACCAGTGTGCTGTCTGTTACCAGTGTGCTGTCTGTTACCAGTGTGCTGTCAGTTACCAGTGTGCTGTCTGTTACCAGTGTGCTGTCAGTTACCAGTGTGCTGTCTGTTACCAGTGTGCTGCCAGTCACCAGTGTGCTGTCTGTTACCATTGTGCTGTCAGTTACCAGTGTGCTGTCTGTTACCAGTGTGCTGTCAGTTACCAGTGTGCTGTCTGTTACCAGTGTGCTGTCTGTTACCAGTGTGCTGTCTGTTACCAGTGTGCTGTCAGTTACCAGTGTGCTGTCAGTTACCAGTGTGCTGTCTGTTACCAGTGTGCTGTCAGTTACCAGTGTGCTGTCTGTTACCAGTGTTGGTATGTGCTGTCAGCTACCAGTGTGCTGTCAGTTACCAGTGTTGGTATGTGCTGTCTGTTACCAGTGTGCTGTCTGTTACCAGTGTTGGTATGTGCTGTCTGTTACCAGTGTGCTGTCTGTTACCAGTGTGCTGTCTGTTACCAGTTTGCTGTCTGTTACCTGTGTGCTGTCAGTTACCAGTGTGCTGTCTGTTACCAGTGTTGGTATGTGCTGTCTTTTACCAGTGTGCTGTCAGTTACCAGTGTGCTGTCTGTTACCAGTGTTGGTATGTGCTGTCTGTTACCAGTGTGCTGTCTGTTACCAGTGTGCTGTCTGTTACCAGTTTGCTGTCTGTTACCAGTGTGCTGTCTGCTACCAGTGTGCTGTCAGTTACCAGTGTTGGTATGTGCTGTCTGTTACCAGTTTGATGTCTGTTACCAGTGTTGGTATGTGCTGTCTGTTACCAGTGTGCTGTCTGTTACCAGTGTGCTGTCTGTTACCAGTGTGCTGTCAGTTACCAGTGTGCTGTCAGTTACCAGTGTTGGTATGTGCTGTCAGCTACCAGTGTGCTGTCAGTTACCAGTGTTGGTATGTGCTGTCTGTTACCAGTGTGCTGTCTGTTACCAGTGTTGGTATGTGCTGTCTGTTACCAGTGTGCTGTCTGTTACCAGTTTGCTGTCTGTTACCAGTATGCTGTCAGTTACCAGTGTGCTGTCTGTTACCAGTGTTGGTATGTGCTGTCTGTTACCAGTGTGCTGTCAGTTACCAGTGTGCTGTCTGTTACCAGTGTTGGTATGTGCTGTCTGTTACCAGTGTGCTGTCTGTTACCAGTGTGCTGTCTGTTACCAGTTTGCTGTCTGTTACCAGTGTGCTGTCTGCTACCAGTGTGCTGTCAGTTACCAGTGTTGGTATGTGCTGTCTGTTACCAGTGTGATGTCTGTTACCAGTGTTGGTATGTGCTGTCTGTTACCAGTGTGCTGTCTGTTACCAGTGTGCTGTCTGTTACCAGTGTGCTGTCAGTTACCAGTGTGCTGTCAGTTACCAGTGTTGGTATGTGCTGTCTGTTACCAGTGTGCTGTCTGTTACCAGTGTTGGTATGTGCTGTCTGTTACCAGTGTGCTGTCTGTTACCAGTGTGCTGTCTGTTACCAGTGTGCTGTCAGTTACCAGTGTGCTGTCAGTTACCAGTTTTGGTATGTGCTGTCTGTTACCAGTGTGATGTCTGTTACCAGTGTTGGTATGTGCTGTCTGTTACCAGTGTGCTGTCTGTTACCAGTGTGCTGTCTGTTACCAGTGTTGGTATGTGCTGTCTGTTACCAGTGTGCTGTCTGTTACCAGTGTGCTGTCTGTTACCAGTGTGCTGTCAGTTACCAGTGTGCTGTCTGTTACCAGTGTGCTGTCAGTTACCAGTGTGCTGTCTGTTACCAGTGTGCTGTCAGTTACCAGTGTGCTGTCTGTTACCAGTGTTGGTATGTGCTGTCTGTTACCAGTGTTGGTATGTGCTGTCTGTTACCAGTGTGCTGTCTGTTACCAGTGTGCTGTCTGTTACCAGTGTTGGTATGTGCTGTCTGTTACCAGTGTGCTGTCAGTTACCAGTGTGCTGTCTGTTACCAATGTGCTGTCTGTTACCAGTGTTGGTATGTGCTGTCAGTTACCAGTGTGCTGTCTGTTACCAGTGTGCTGTCAGTTACCAGTGTGCTGTCTGTTACCAGTGTGCTGTCAGTTACCAGTGTGCTGTCAGTTACCAGTGTGCTGTCAGTTACCAGTGTGCTGTCTGTTACCAGTGTGCTGTCTGTTACCAGTGTTGGTATGTGCTGTCTGTTACCAGTGTGTCGTCTGTTACCAGTGTGCTGTCTGTTACCAGTGTGCTGTCTGTTACCAGTGTTCGTATGTGCTGTCTGTTACCAGTGTTGGTATGTGCTGTCTGTTACCAGTGTGCTGTCTGTTACCAGTGTGCTGTCTGTTACCAGTGTTGGTATGTGCTGTCTGTTACCAGTGTGCTGTCTGTTACCAGTGTGCTGTCAGTTACCAGTGTGCTGTCTGTTACCAGTGTGCTGTCAGTTACCAGTGTGCTGTCTGTTACCAGTGTGCTGCCAGTCACCAGTGTGCTGTCTGTTACCAGTGTGCTGTCAGTTACCAGTGTGCTGTCTGTTACCAGTGTGCTGTCAGTTACCAGTGTGCTGTCTGTTACCAGTGTGCTGTCAGTTACCAGTGTGCTGTCAGTTACCAGTGTGCTGTCAGTTACCAGTGTGCTGTCTGTTACCAGTGTGCTGTCTGTTACCAGTGTTGGTATGTGCTGTCTGTTACCAGTGTGCTGTCTGTTACCAGTGTGCTGTCTGTTACCAGTGTGCTGTCTGTTACCAGTGTTCGTATGTGCTGTCTATTACCAGTGTTGGTATGTGCTGTCTGTTACCAGTGTGCTGTCTGTTACCAGTGTGCTGTCTGTTACCAGTGTTGGTATGTGCTGTCTGTTACCAGTGTGCTGTCTGTTACCAGTGTGCTGTCTGTTACCAGTGTGCTGTCAGTTACCAGTGTGCTGTCTGTTACCAGTGTGCTGTCAGTTACCAGTGTGCTGTCTGTTACCAGTGTGCTGCCAGTCACCAGTGTGCTGTCTGTTACCATTGTGCTGTCAGTTACCAGTGTGCTGTCTGTTACCAGTGTGCTGTCAGTTACCAGTGTGCTGTCTGTTACCAGTGTGCTGTCTGTTACCAGTGTGCTGTCTGTTACCAGTGTGCTGTCAGTTACCAGTGTGCTGTCAGTTACCAGTGTGCTGTCTGTTACCAGTGTGCTGTCAGTTACCAGTGTGCTGTCTGTTACCAGTGTTGGTATGTGCTGTCAGCTACCAGTGTGCTGTCAGTTACCAGTGTTGGTATGTGCTGTCTGTTACCAGTGTGCTGTCTGTTACCAGTGTTGGTATGTGCTGTCTGTTACCAGTGTGCTGTCTGTTACCAGTGTGCTGTCTGTTACCAGTTTGCTGTCTGTTACCTGTGTGCTGTCAGTTACCAGTGTGCTGTCTGTTACCAGTGTTGGTATGTGCTGTCTTTTACCAGTGTGCTGTCAGTTACCAGTGTGCTGTCTGTTACCAGTGTTGGTATGTGCTGTCTGTTACCAGTGTGCTGTCTGTTACCAGTGTGCTGTCTGTTACCAGTTTGCTGTCTGTTACCAGTGTGCTGTCTGCTACCAGTGTGCTGTCAGTTACCAGTGTTGGTATGTGCTGTCTGTTACCAGTTTGATGTCTGTTACCAGTGTTGGTATGTGCTGTCTGTTACCAGTGTGCTGTCTGTTACCAGTGTGCTGTCTGTTACCAGTGTGCTGTCAGTTACCAGTGTGCTGTCAGTTACCAGTGTTGGTATGTGCTGTCTGTTACCAGTGTGCTGTCTGTTACCAGTGTTGGTATGTGCTGTCTGTTACCAGTGTGCTGTCTGTTACCAGTGTGCTGTCTGTTACCAGTGTGCTGTCTGTTACCAGTGTGCTGTCAGTTACCAGTGTGCTGTCAGTTACCAGTGTTGGTATGTGCTGTCTGTTACAAGTGTGATGTCTGTTACCAGTGTTGGTATGTGCTGTCTGTTACCAGTGTGCTGTCTGTTACCAGTGTGCTGTCTGTTACCAGTGTTGGTATGTGCTGTCTGTTACCAGTGTTGGTATGTGCTGTCTGTTACCAGTGTGCTGTCTGTTACCAGTGTTGGTATGTGCTGTCTGTTACCAGTGTTGGTATGTGCTGTCTGTTACCAGTGTGCTGTCTGTTACCAGTGTGCTGTCTGTTACCAGTGTTGGTATGTGCTGTCTGTTACCAGTGTGCTGTCTGTTACCAGTGTGCTGTCTGTTACCAGTGTGCTGTCAGTTACCAGTGTGCTGTCTGTTACCAGTGTGCTGTCAGTTACCAGTGTGCTGTCTGTTACCAGTGTGCTGTCAGTTACAAGTGTGCTGTCTGTTACCAGTGTTGGTATGTGCTGTCTGTTACCAGTGTTGGTATGTGCTGTCTGTTACCAGTGTGCTGTCAGTTACCAGTGTGCTGTCTGTTACCAGTGTGCTGTCTGTTACCAGTGTTGGTATGTGCTGTCAGTTACCAGTGTGCTGTCTTTTACCAGTGTGCTGTCAGTTACCAGTGTGCTGTCTGTTACCAGTGTGCTGTCAGTCACCAGTGTGCTGTCTGCTACCAGTGTGCTGTCAATTACCAGTGTGCTGTCTGTTACCAGTGTTGGTATGTGCTGTCTGTTACCAGTGTGCTGTCTTCTACCAGTGTGCTGTCTGTTACCAGTGTTGGTATGTGCTGTCAGTTACCAGTGTGCTGTCAGTTACCAGTGTGCTGTCAGTTACCAGCGTGCTGTCTGTTACCAGTGTGCTGTCTGTTACCAGTGTTGGTATGTGCTGTCTGTTACCAGTGTGCTCTCTGTTACCAGTGTGCTGTCAGTTACCAGTGTGCTGTCTGTTACCAGTGTGCTGTCAGTTACCAGGGTGCTGTCTGCTACCAGTGTGCTGTCTGTTACCAGTGTGCTGTCAGTTACCAGTGTGCTGTCTGTTACTAGTGTGCTGTCAGTTACCAGTGTGCTGTCTGTTACCAGTGTGCTGTCAGTTACCAGTGTGCTGTCTGTTACCAGTGTGCTGTCAGTTACCAGTGTGCTGTCTGTTACCAGTGTTGGTATGTGCTGTCTGCTACCAGTGTGCTGTCAGTTACCAGTGTTGGTATGTGCTGTCTGTTACCAGTGTGCTGTCTGTTACCAGTGTTGGTATGTGCTGTCTGTTACCAGTGTGCTGTCTGTTACCAGTGTGCTGTCTTTTACCAGTGTGCTGTCTGTTACCAGTGTGCTGTCAGTTACCAGTGTGCTGTCTGTTACCAGTGTTGGTATGTGCTGTCTGCTACCAGTGTGCTGTCTGTTACCAGTGTGCTGTCTGTTACCAGTGTGCTGTCAGTTACCAGTGTGCTGTCAGTTACCAGTGTGCTGTCTGTTACCAGTGTGCTGTCAGTTACCAGTGTGCTGTCTGTTACCAGTGTTGGTATGTGCTGTCAGCTACCAGTGTGCTGTCAGTTACCAGTGTTGGTATGTGCTGTCTGTTACCAGTGTGCTGTCTGTTACCAGTGTTGGTATGTGCTGTCTGTTACCAGTGTGCTGTCTGTTACCAGTTTGCTGTCTGTTACCAGTATGCTGTCAGTTACCAGTGTGCTGTCTGTTACCAGTGTTGGTATGTGCTGTCTGTTACCAGTGTGCTGTCAGTTACCAGTGTGCTGTCTGTTACCAGTGTTGGTATGTGCTGTCTGTTACCAGTGTGCTGTCTGTTACCAGTGTGCTGTCTGTTACCAGTTTGCTGTCTGTTACCAGTGTGCTGTCTGCTACCAGTGTGCTGTCAGTTACCAGTGTTGGTATGTGCTGTCTGTTACCAGTGTGATGTCTGTTACCAGTGTTGGTATGTGCTGTCTGTTACCAGTGTGCTGTCTGTTACCAGTGTGCTGTCTGTTACCAGTGTGCTGTCAGTTACCAGTGTGCTGTCAGTTACCAGTGTTGGTATGTGCTGTCTGTTACCAGTGTGCTGTCTGTTACCAGTGTTGGTATGTGCTGTCTGTTACCAGTGTGCTGTCTGTTACCAGTGTGCTGTCTGTTACCAGTGTGCTGTCAGTTACCAGTGTGCTGTCAGTTACCAGTTTTGGTATGTGCTGTCTGTTACCAGTGTGATGTCTGTTACCAGTGTTGGTATGTGCTGTCTGTTACCAGTGTGCTGTCTGTTACCAGTGTGCTGTCTGTTACCAGTGTTGGTATGTGCTGTCTGTTACCAGTGTTGGTATGTGCTGTCTGTTACCAGTGTGCTGTCTGTTACCAGTGTTGGTATGTGCTGTCTGTTACCAGTGTTGGTATGTGCTGTCTGTTACCAGTGTGCTGTCTGTTACCAGTGTGCTGTCTGTTACCAGTGTTGGTATGTGCTGTCTGTTACCAGTGTGCTGTCTGTTACCAGTGTGCTGTCTGTTACCAGTGTGCTGTCAGTTACCAGTGTGCTGTCTGTTACCAGTGTGCTGTCAGTTACCAGTGTGCTGTCTGTTACCAGTGTGCTGTCAGTTACCAGTGTGCTGTCTGTTACCAGTGTTGGTATGTGCTGTCTGTTACCAGTGTTGGTATGTGCTGTCTGTTACCAGTGTGCTGTCTGTTACCAGTGTGCTGTCTGTTACCAGTGTTGGTATGTGCTGTCTGTTACCAGTGTGCTGTCAGTTACCAGTGTGCTGTCTGTTACCAATGTGCTGTCTGTTACCAGTGTTGGTATGTGCTGTCAGTTACCAGTGTGCTGTCTGTTACCAGTGTGCTGTCAGTTACCAGTGTGCTGTCTGTTACCAGTGTGCTGTCAGTTACCAGTGTGCTGTCAGTTACCAGTGTGCTGTCAGTTACCAGTGTGCTGTCTGTTACCAGTGTGCTGTCTGTTACCAGTGTTGGTATGTGCTGTCTGTTACCAGTGTGTCGTCTGTTACCAGTGTGCTGTCTGTTACCAGTGTGCTGTCTGTTACCAGTGTTCGTATGTGCTGTCTGTTACCAGTGTTGGTATGTGCTGTCTGTTACCAGTGTGCTGTCTGTTACCAGTGTGCTGTCTGTTACCAGTGTTGGTATGTGCTGTCTGTTACCAGTGTGCTGTCTGTTACCAGTGTGCTGTCAGTTACCAGTGTGCTGTCTGTTACCAGTGTGCTGTCAGTTACCAGTGTGCTGTCTGTTACCAGTGTGCTGCCAGTCACCAGTGTGCTGTCTGTTACCAGTGTGCTGTCAGTTACCAGTGTGCTGTCTGTTACCAGTGTGCTGTCAGTTACCAGTGTGCTGTCTGTTACCAGTGTGCTGTCAGTTACCAGTGTGCTGTCAGTTACCAGTGTGCTGTCAGTTACCAGTGTGCTGTCTGTTACCAGTGTGCTGTCTGTTACCAGTGTTGGTATGTGCTGTCTGTTACCAGTGTGCTGTCTGTTACCAGTGTGCTGTCTGTTACCAGTGTGCTGTCTGTTACCAGTGTTCGTATGTGCTGTCTATTACCAGTGTTGGTATGTGCTGTCTGTTACCAGTGTGCTGTCTGTTACCAGTGTGCTGTCTGTTACCAGTGTTGGTATGTGCTGTCTGTTACCAGTGTGCTGTCTGTTACCAGTGTGCTGTCTGTTACCAGTGTGCTGTCAGTTACCAGTGTGCTGTCTGTTACCAGTGTGCTGTCAGTTACCAGTGTGCTGTCTGTTACCAGTGTGCTGCCAGTCACCAGTGTGCTGTCTGTTACCATTGTGCTGTCAGTTACCAGTGTGCTGTCTGTTACCAGTGTGCTGTCAGTTACCAGTGTGCTGTCTGTTACCAGTGTGCTGTCTGTTACCAGTGTGCTGTCTGTTACCAGTGTGCTGTCAGTTACCAGTGTGCTGTCAGTTACCAGTGTGCTGTCTGTTACCAGTGTGCTGTCAGTTACCAGTGTGCTGTCTGTTACCAGTGTTGGTATGTGCTGTCAGCTACCAGTGTGCTGTCAGTTACCAGTGTTGGTATGTGCTGTCTGTTACCAGTGTGCTGTCTGTTACCAGTGTTGGTATGTGCTGTCTGTTACCAGTGTGCTGTCTGTTACCAGTGTGCTGTCTGTTACCAGTTTGCTGTCTGTTACCTGTGTGCTGTCAGTTACCAGTGTGCTGTCTGTTACCAGTGTTGGTATGTGCTGTCTTTTACCAGTGTGCTGTCAGTTACCAGTGTGCTGTCTGTTACCAGTGTTGGTATGTGCTGTCTGTTACCAGTGTGCTGTCTGTTACCAGTCTGCTGTCTGTTACCAGTTTGCTGTCTGTTACCAGTGTGCTGTCTGCTACCAGTGTGCTGTCAGTTACCAGTGTTGGTATGTGCTGTCTGTTACCAGTTTGATGTCTGTTACCAGTGTTGGTATGTGCTGTCTGTTACCAGTGTGCTGTCTGTTACCAGTGTGCTGTCTGTTACCAGTGTGCTGTCAGTTACCAGTGTGCTGTCAGTTACCAGTGTTGGTATGTGCTGTCTGTTACCAGTGTGCTGTCTGTTACCAGTGTTGGTATGTGCTGTCTGTTACCAGTGTGCTGTCTGTTACCAGTGTGCTGTCTGTTACCAGTGTGCTGTCAGTTACCAGTGTGCTGTCAGTTACCAGTGTTGGTATGTGCTGTCTGTTACAAGTGTGATGTCTGTTACCAGTGTTGGTATGTGCTGTCTGTTACCAGTGTGCTGTCTGTTACCAGTGTGCTGTCTGTTACCAGTGTTGGTATGTGCTGTCTGTTACCAGTGTTGGTATGTGCTGTCTGTTACCAGTGTGCTGTCTGTTACCAGTGTTGGTATGTGCTGTCTGTTACCAGTGTTGGTATGTGCTGTCTGTTACCAGTGTGCTGTCTGTTACCAGTGTGCTGTCTGTTACCAGTGTTGGTATGTGCTGTCTGTTACCAGTGTGCTGTCTGTTACCAGTGTGCTGTCTGTTACCAGTGTGCTGTCAGTTACCAGTGTGCTGTCTGTTACCAGTGTGCTGTCAGTTACCAGTGTGCTGTCTGTTACCAGTGTGCTGTCAGTTACCAGTGTGCTGTCTGTTACCAGTGTTGGTATGTGCTGTCTGTTACCAGTGTTGGTATGTGCTGTCTGTTACCAGTGTGCTGTCAGTTACCAGTGTGCTGTCTGTTACCAATGTGCTGTCTGTTACCAGTGTTGGTATGTGCTGTCAGTTTCTGATCAGAGCGATCAAGTAGACAGACTTTGTACTTGTGTGAAGGAGATAAAAACCTGGATGACACTAAACTACCTGCTTCTTAACCCTGAAAAAACCGAGGTCATTGTGCTTGGCCCTAAGCATCTACGAGACGCTCTATCTGAGCAGATAGTCACACTGGACAATGTCAGTGTAGCCTCCAGTTCTACTGTAAGAAACCTTGGAGTCTTATTTGACCAGGAGCTCTCATTTAAAGCTCATATAAATCAAGCTTGTAAAACAGCCTATTTCCATTTGCGCAACATCGCCAAAATCAGAAGAATCCTGCCTAAAAGTGATGCCGAAAAACTTATCCATGCATTTGTAACGACTAGATTAGACTACTGTAACTCCCTGCTTGCAGCGTGTCCTAAAAGCTCCATAAAAAGCTTTCAACTGGTTCAAAATGCAGCAGCAAGATTACTAACAGGAACAAAAAGAAGAGAGCACATTACGCCGGTGCTGAAGTCTCTTCACTGGCTCCCCGTCGAGTCTAGAATCAAATTCAAAATTCTACTCTTGACCTACAAAGCCATAAATGACATGGCCCCATCCTACCTCAAAGATGCTATAGAACCATATCATCCAAACAGAGCTCTTCGCTCTCAGAATGCTGGCCTTCTGGTGGTGCCAAGAGTCTCTAAAAGTACTGTAGGAGGTAGAGCGTTTAGCTACCAAGCTCCTGTGTTATGGAATCAGCTCCCGACCCATGTTAAATATGCTGACACAGTCTCTTCATTTAAGTCCAGGCTTAAAACGTTCCTCTTCGAAATCGCTTATGGTCAGAGTAGTTAGGAACAGAAACATAAACCCACAGCTTCAGCTACGCTGCCCTAGGAGTAACTATGCTGGGGGAAGTATGACAGCTTGAGCACTATCCTCTTCTTCTTCTGACTACTTATGCTATCAAACAATATTTATTTTTTGATTCCACTTGCAAACTGTTCACCGCCTTCTTTTCTTTCTCTCACTCCTGAGGACCTGTGGACCCAGATGCCCCTCCCCTGGTGAAGTGGTCCCTGCCCTGTGTGGACGGTCCCTCATCTGCCTGAAGAGTGGCTCCAGTTCGCCTCAGTCGGTCCCTCATCTGCCTGAAGAGTGGGTCCAGCTCGCCTCCGACGGTCCCTCTTCTGCCTGACGAGTGGGTCCAGCTCGACTCAGACGGTCCCTCTTCTGCCTGAAGAGTGGGTCCAGTTCGCCTCAGTCGGTCCCTCATCTGCCTGAGGAGTGGGTCCAGCTCGACTCAGACGGTCCCTCATCTGCCTGAGGAGTGGGTCCAGCTCGCCTCAGTCGGTCCCTCATCTGCCTGAGGAGTGGGTCCAGCTCGCCTCAGACGGTCCCTCTTCTGCCTGAAGAGTGGGTCCAGCTCCAGTCTCCTTGTGTCCGTCTGTCCGTCTGTGAGAGTCGGATCTCTCCTTCACTGGAACTCCTCCAGGTTTCTACGCTTTTTTCCCAAAGAGGTTTTTTTGTAGTTTTTCCTGGCCGAGAAGGAGAGTCTAAGGACAGAGGACCCTGGGACATCGTCCCTCGCCACCACAGACATTGTCTGACTTCATCGCCACCACAGACATTGTTGATTAATTTCTCCCTGTGGCCCTCAGAGGCAACTGTTGTTGTGATTTTGGGCCTTACAAAAATAAATTGATTTGATTTGATTTGATTTACCAGTGTGCTGTCTGTTACCAGTGTGCTGTCAGTTACCAGTGTGCTGTCTGTTACCAGTGTGCTGTCTGTTACCAGTGTGCTGTCTGTTACCAGTGTGCTGTCAGTTACCAGTGTGCTGTCAGTTACCAGTGTGCTGTCAGTTACCAGTGTGCTGTCTGTTACCAGTGTGCTGTCTGTTACCAGTGTTGGTATGTGCTGTCAGTTACCAGTGTGCTGTCTTTTACCAGTGTGCTGTCAGTTACCAGTGTGCTGTCTGTTACCAGTGTGCTGTCAGTTACTAGTGTGCTGTCTGTTACCAGTGTGCTGTCAGTTACCAGTGTGCTGTCTGTTACCAGTGTGCTGTCTGTTACCAGTGTGCTGTCTGTTACCAGTGTGCTGTCAGTTACCAGTGTGCTGTCTGTTACCAGTGTGCTGTCAGTTACCAGTGTGCTGTCTGTTACCAGTGTGCTGTCAGTCACCAGTGTGCTGTCTGCTACCAGTGTGCTGTCAATTACCAGTGTGCTGTCTGTTACCAGTGTTGGTATGTGCTGTCTGTTACCAGTGTGCTGTCTGTTACCAGTGTGCTGTCTGTTACCAGTTTGCTGTCTGTTACCAGTGTGCTATCAGTTACCAGTGTGCTGTCTGTTACCAGTGTTGGTATGTGCTGTCTGTTACCAGTGTGCTGTCAGTTACCAGTGTGCTGTCTGTTACCAGTGTTGGTATGTGCTGTCTGTTACCAGTGTGCTGTCTGTTACCAGTGTGCTGTCTGTTACCAGTTTGCTGTCTGTTACCAGTGTGCTGTCTGCTACCAGTGTGCTGTCAGTTACCAGTGTTGGTATGTGCTGTCTGTTACCAGTGTGATGTCTGTTACCAGTGTTGGTATGTGCTGTCTGTTACCAGTGTGCTGTCTGTTACCAGTGTGCTGTCTGTTACCAGTGTGCTGTCAGTTACCAGTGTGCTGTCAGTTACCAGTGTTGGTATGTGCTGTCTGTTACCAGTGTGCTGTCTGTTACCAGTGTTGGTATGTGCTTTCTGTTACCAGTGTGCTGTCTGTTACCAGTGTGCTGTCTGTTACCAGTGTGCTGTCTGTTACCAGTGTGCTGTCAGTTACCAGTGTGCTGTCTGTTACCAGTGTTGGTATGTGCTGTCTGCTACCAGTGTGCTGTCAGTTACCAGTGTTGGTATGTGCTGTCTGTTACCAGTGTGATGTCTGTTACCAGTGTTGGTATGTGCTGTCTGTTACCAGTGTGCTGTCTGTTACCAGTGTGCTGTCTGTTACCAGTGTTGTATGTGCTGTCTGTTACCAGTGTTGGTATGTGCTGTCTGTTACCAGTGTGCTGTCTGTTACCAGTGTTGGTATGTGCTGTCTGTTACCAGTGTTGGTATGTGCTGTCTGTTACCAGTGTGCTGTCTGTTACCAGTGTGCTGTCTGTTACCAGTGTTGGTATGTGCTGTCTGTTACCAGTGTGCTGTCTGTTACCAGTGTGCTGTCTGTTACCAGTGTGCTGTCAGTTACCAGTGTGCTGTCTGTTACCAGTGTGCTGTCAGTTACCAGTGTGCTGTCTGTTACCAGTGTGCTGTCAGTTACCAGTGTGCTGTCTGTTACCAGTGTTGGTATGTGCTGTCTGTTACCAGTGTTGGTATGTGCTGTCTGTTACCAGTGTTGGTATGTGCTGTCTGTTACCAGTGTGCTGTCTGTTACCAGTGTGCTGTCTGTTACCAGTGTTGGTATGTGCTGTCTGTTACCAGTGTGCTGTCAGTTACCAGTGTGCTGTCTGTTACCAATGTGCTGTCTGTTACCAGTGTTGGTATGTGCTGTCAGTTACCAGTGTGCTGTCTGTTACCAGTGTGCTGTCAGTTACCAGTGTGCTGTCAGTTACCAGTGTGCTGTCAGTTACCAGTGTGCTGTCTGTTACCAGTGTGCTGTCTGTTACCAGTGTTGGTATGTGCTGTCAGTTACCAGTGTGCTGTCTTTTACCAGTGTGCTGTCAGTTACCAGTGTGCTGTCTGTTACCAGTGTGCTGTCAGTTACCAGTGTGCTGTCTGTTACCAGTGTGCTGTCAGTTACCAGTGTGCTGTCTGTTACCAGTGTGCTGTCTGTTACCAGTGTGCTGTCTGTTACCAGTGTGCTGTCAGTTACCAGTGTGCTGTCTGTTACCAGTGTGCTGTCAGTTACCAGTGTGCTGTCTGTTACCAGTGTGCTGTCAGTCACCAGTGTGCTGTCAGTTACCAGTGTGCTGTCTGTTACCAGTGTGCTGTCAATTACCAGTGTGCTGTCAGTTACCAGTGTGCTGTCTGTTACCAGTGTGCTGTCTGTTACCAGTGTTGGTATGTGCTGTCTGTTACCAGTGTGCTGTCTGTTACCAGTGTTGGTATGTGCTGTCAGTTACCAGTGTGCTGTCTGTTACCAGTGTTGGTATGTGCTGTCAGTTACCAGTGTGCTGTCAGTTACCAGTGTGCTGTCTGTTACCAGTGTGCTGTCAGTTACCAGTGTGCTGTCTGTTACCAGTGTGCTGTCAGTTACCAGTGTGCTGTCTGTTACCAGTATGCTGTCAGTTACCAGTGTGCTGTCTGTTACCAGTGTGCTGTCTGCTACCAGTGTGCTGTCTGTTACCAGTGTGCTGTCAGTTACCAGTGTGCTGTCTGTTACCAGTGTGCTGTCAGTTACCAGTGTGCTGTCTGTTACCAGTGTGCTGTCAGTTACCAGTGTGCTGTCTGTTACCAGTGTGCTGTCAGTTACCAGTGTGCTGTCTGTTACCAGTGTGCTGTCAGTTACCAGTGTGCTGTCTGTTACCAGTGTTGGTATGTGCTGTCTGCTACCAGTGTGCTGTCAGTTACCAGTGTTGGTATGTGCTGTCTGTTACCAATGTGCTGTCTGTTACCAGTGTTGGTATGTGCTGTCTGTTACCAGTGTGCTGTCTCGTTACCAGTGTGCTGTCTGTTACCAGTGTGCTGTCTGTTACCAGTGTGCTGTCTGTTACCAGTGTTGGTATGTGCTGTCTGCTACCAGTGTGCTGTCAGTTACCAGTGTTGGTATGTGCTGTCTGTTACCAGTGTGCTGTCTGTTACCAGTGTTGGTATGTGCTGTCTGTTACCAGTGTGCTGTCTGTTACCAGTGTGCTGTCTGTTACCAGTTTGCTGTCTGTTACCTGTGTGCTGTCAGTTACCAGTGTGCTGTCTGTTACCAGTGTTGGTATGTGCTGTCTTTTACCAGTGTGCTGTCAGTTACCAGTGTGCTGTCTGTTACCAGTGTTGGTATGTGCTGTCTGTTACCAGTGTGCTGTCTGTTACCAGTGTGCTGTCTGTTACCAGTTTGCTGTCTGTTACCAGTGTGCTGTCTGCTACCAGTGTGCTGTCAGTTACCAGTGTTGGTATGTGCTGTCTGTTACCAGTTTGATGTCTGTTACCAGTGTTGGTATGTGCTGTCTGTTACCAGTGTGCTGTCTGTTACCAGTGTGCTGTCTGTTACCAGTGTGCTGTCAGTTACCAGTGTGCTGTCAGTTACCAGTGTTGGTATGTGCTGTCTGTTACCAGTGTGCTGTCTGTTACCAGTGTTGGTATGTGCTGTCTGTTACCAGTGTGCTGTCTGTTACCAGTGTGCTGTCTGTTACCAGTGTGCTGTCTGTTACCAGTGTGCTGTCAGTTACCAGTGTGCTGTCAGTTACCAGTGTTGGTATGTGCTGTCTGTTACAAGTGTGATGTCTGTTACCAGTGTTGGTATGTGCTGTCTGTTACCAGTGTGCTGTCTGTTACCAGTGTGCTGTCTGTTACCAGTGTTGGTATGTGCTGTCTGTTACCAGTGTTGGTATGTGCTGTCTGTTACCAGTGTGCTGTCTGTTACCAGTGTTGGTATGTGCTGTCTGTTACCAGTGTTGGTATGTGCTGTCTGTTACCAGTGTGCTGTCTGTTACCAGTGTGCTGTCTGTTACCAGTGTTGGTATGTGCTGTCTGTTACCAGTGTGCTGTCTGTTACCAGTGTGCTGTCTGTTACCAGTGTGCTGTCAGTTACCAGTGTGCTGTCTGTTACCAGTGTGCTGTCAGTTACCAGTGTGCTGTCTGTTACCAGTGTGCTGTCAGTTACCAGTGTGCTGTCTGTTACCAGTGTTGGTATGTGCTGTCTGTTACCAGTGTTGGTATGTGCTGTCTGTTACCAGTGTGCTGTCAGTTACCAGTGTGCTGTCTGTTACCAATGTGCTGTCTGTTACCAGTGTTGGTATGTGCTGTCAGTTTCTGATCAGAGCGATCAAGTAGACAGACTTTGTACTTGTGTGAAGGAGATAAAAACCTGGATGACACTAAACTACCTGCTTCTTAACCCTGAAAAAACCGAGGTCATTGTGCTTGGCCCTAAGCATCTACGAGACGCTCTATCTGAGCAGATAGTCACACTGGACAATGTCAGTGTAGCCTCCAGTTCTACTGTAAGAAACCTTGGAGTCTTATTTGACCAGGAGCTCTCATTTAAAGCTCATATAAATCAAGCTTGTAAAACAGCCTATTTCCATTTGCGCAACATCGCCAAAATCAGAAGAATCCTGCCTAAAAGTGATGCCGAAAAACTTATCCATGCATTTGTAACGACTAGATTAGACTACTGTAACTCCCTGCTTGCAGCGTGTCCTAAAAGCTCCATAAAAAGCTTTCAACTGGTTCAAAATGCAGCAGCAAGATTACTAACAGGAACAAAAAGAAGAGAGCACATTACGCCGGTGCTGAAGTCTCTTCACTGGCTCCCCGTCGAGTCTAGAATCAAATTCAAAATTCTACTCTTGACCTACAAAGCCATAAATGACATGGCCCCATCCTACCTCAAAGATGCTATAGAACCATATCATCCAAACAGAGCTCTTCGCTCTCAGAATGCTGGCCTTCTGGTGGTGCCAAGAGTCTCTAAAAGTACTGTAGGAGGTAGAGCGTTTAGCTACCAAGCTCCTGTGTTATGGAATCAGCTCCCGACCCATGTTAAATATGCTGACACAGTCTCTTCATTTAAGTCCAGGCTTAAAACGTTCCTCTTCGAAATCGCTTATGGTCAGAGTAGTTAGGAACAGAAACATAAACCCACAGCTTCAGCTACGCTGCCCTAGGAGTAACTATGCTGGGGGAAGTATGACAGCTTGAGCACTATCCTCTTCTTCTTCTGACTACTTATGCTATCAAACAATATTTATTTTTTGATTCCACTTGCAAACTGTTCACCGCCTTCTTTTCTTTCTCTCACTCCTGAGGACCTGTGGACCCAGATGCCCCTCCCCTGGTGAAGTGGTCCCTGCCCTGTGTGGACGGTCCCTCATCTGCCTGAAGAGTGGCTCCAGTTCGCCTCAGTCGGTCCCTCATCTGCCTGAAGAGTGGGTCCAGCTCGCCTCCGACGGTCCCTCTTCTGCCTGACGAGTGGGTCCAGCTCGACTCAGACGGTCCCTCTTCTGCCTGAAGAGTGGGTCCAGTTCGCCTCAGTCGGTCCCTCATCTGCCTGAGGAGTGGGTCCAGCTCGACTCAGACGGTCCCTCATCTGCCTGAGGAGTGGGTCCAGCTCGCCTCAGTCGGTCCCTCATCTGCCTGAGGAGTGGGTCCAGCTCGCCTCAGACGGTCCCTCTTCTGCCTGAAGAGTGGGTCCAGCTCCAGTCTCCTTGTGTCCGTCTGTCCGTCTGTGAGAGTCGGATCTCTCCTTCACTGGAACTCCTCCAGGTTTCTACGCTTTTTTCCCAAAGAGGTTTTTTTGTAGTTTTTCCTGGCCGAGAAGGAGAGTCTAAGGACAGAGGACCCTGGGACATCGTCCCTCGCCACCACAGACATTGTCTGACTTCATCGCCACCACAGACATTGTTGATTAATTTCTCCCTGTGGCCCTCAGAGGCAACTGTTGTTGTGATTTTGGGCCTTACAAAAATAAATTGATTTGATTTGATTTGATTTACCAGTGTGCTGTCTGTTACCAGTGTGCTGTCAGTTACCAGTGTGCTGTCTGTTACCAGTGTGCTGTCTGTTACCAGTGTGCTGTCTGTTACCAGTGTGCTGTCAGTTACCAGTGTGCTGTCAGTTACCAGTGTGCTGTCAGTTACCAGTGTGCTGTCTGTTACCAGTGTGCTGTCTGTTACCAGTGTTGGTATGTGCTGTCAGTTACCAGTGTGCTGTCTTTTACCAGTGTGCTGTCAGTTACCAGTGTGCTGTCTGTTACCAGTGTGCTGTCAGTTACTAGTGTGCTGTCTGTTACCAGTGTGCTGTCAGTTACCAGTGTGCTGTCTGTTACCAGTGTGCTGTCTGTTACCAGTGTGCTGTCTGTTACCAGTGTGCTGTCAGTTACCAGTGTGCTGTCTGTTACCAGTGTGCTGTCAGTTACCAGTGTGCTGTCTGTTACCAGTGTGCTGTCAGTCACCAGTGTGCTGTCTGCTACCAGTGTGCTGTCAATTACCAGTGTGCTGTCTGTTACCAGTGTTGGTATGTGCTGTCTGTTACCAGTGTGCTGTCTGTTACCAGTGTGCTGTCTGTTACCAGTTTGCTGTCTGTTACCAGTGTGCTATCAGTTACCAGTGTGCTGTCTGTTACCAGTGTTGGTATGTGCTGTCTGTTACCAGTGTGCTGTCAGTTACCAGTGTGCTGTCTGTTACCAGTGTTGGTATGTGCTGTCTGTTACCAGTGTGCTGTCTGTTACCAGTGTGCTGTCTGTTACCAGTTTGCTGTCTGTTACCAGTGTGCTGTCTGCTACCAGTGTGCTGTCAGTTACCAGTGTTGGTATGTGCTGTCTGTTACCAGTGTGATGTCTGTTACCAGTGTTGGTATGTGCTGTCTGTTACCAGTGTGCTGTCTGTTACCAGTGTGCTGTCTGTTACCAGTGTGCTGTCAGTTACCAGTGTGCTGTCAGTTACCAGTGTTGGTATGTGCTGTCTGTTACCAGTGTGCTGTCTGTTACCAGTGTTGGTATGTGCTTTCTGTTACCAGTGTGCTGTCTGTTACCAGTGTGCTGTCTGTTACCAGTGTGCTGTCTGTTACCAGTGTGCTGTCAGTTACCAGTGTGCTGTCTGTTACCAGTGTTGGTATGTGCTGTCTGCTACCAGTGTGCTGTCAGTTACCAGTGTTGGTATGTGCTGTCTGTTACCAGTGTGATGTCTGTTACCAGTGTTGGTATGTGCTGTCTGTTACCAGTGTGCTGTCTGTTACCAGTGTGCTGTCTGTTACCAGTGTTGTATGTGCTGTCTGTTACCAGTGTTGGTATGTGCTGTCTGTTACCAGTGTGCTGTCTGTTACCAGTGTTGGTATGTGCTGTCTGTTACCAGTGTTGGTATGTGCTGTCTGTTACCAGTGTGCTGTCTTTTACCAGTGTGCTGTCTGTTACCAGTGTTGGTATGTGCTGTCTGTTACCAGTGTGCTGTCTGTTACCAGTGTGCTGTCTGTTACCAGTGTGCTGTCAGTTACCAGTGTGCTGTCTGTTACCAGTGTGCTGTCAGTTACCAGTGTGCTGTCTGTTACCAGTGTGCTGTCAGTTACCAGTGTGCTGTCTGTTACCAGTGTTGGTATGTGCTGTCTGTTACCAGTGTTGGTATGTGCTGTCTGTTACCAGTGTTGGTATGTGCTGTCTGTTACCAGTGTGCTGTCTGTTACCAGTGTGCTGTCTGTTACCAGTGTTGGTATGTGCTGTCTGTTACCAGTGTGCTGTCAGTTACCAGTGTGCTGTCTGTTACCAATGTGCTGTCTGTTACCAGTGTTGGTATGTGCTGTCAGTTACCAGTGTGCTGTCTGTTACCAGTGTGCTGTCAGTTACCAGTGTGCTGTCAGTTACCAGTGTGCTGTCAGTTACCAGTGTGCTGTCTGTTACCAGTGTGCTGTCTGTTACCAGTGTTGGTATGTGCTGTCAGTTACCAGTGTGCTGTCTTTTACCAGTGTGCTGTCAGTTACCAGTGTGCTGTCTGTTACCAGTGTGCTGTCAGTTACCAGTGTGCTGTCTGTTACCAGTGTGCTGTCAGTTACCAGTGTGCTGTCTGTTACCAGTGTGCTGTCTGTTACCAGTG
Source organism: Eucyclogobius newberryi (assembly GCF_026437365.1). NCBI lineage: Eukaryota > Metazoa > Chordata > Actinopteri > Gobiiformes > Gobiidae > Eucyclogobius > Eucyclogobius newberryi. The sequence continues at coordinate 28,531,492 of NW_027316167.1, read as the reverse complement.
TGCTGTCTGTTACCAGTGTGCTGTCAGTTACCAGTGTGCTGTCTGTTACCAGTGTGCTGTCAGTTACCAGTGTGCTGTCTGTTACCAGTGTGCTGTCAGTCACCAGTGTGCTGTCAGTTACCAGTGTGCTGTCTGTTACCAGTGTGCTGTCAATTACCAGTGTGCTGTCAGTTACCAGTGTGCTGTCTGTTACCAGTGTGCTGTCTGTTACCAGTGTTGGTATGTGCTGTCTGTTACCAGTGTGCTGTCTGTTACCAGTGTTGGTATGTGCTGTCAGTTACCAGTGTGCTGTCTGTTACCAGTGTTGGTATGTGCTGTCAGTTACCAGTGTGCTGTCAGTTACCAGTGTGCTGTCTGTTACCAGTGTGCTGTCAGTTACCAGTGTGCTGTCTGTTACCAGTGTGCTGTCAGTTACCAGTGTGCTGTCTGTTACCAGTATGCTGTCAGTTACCAGTGTGCTGTCTGTTACCAGTGTGCTGTCTGCTACCAGTGTGCTGTCTGTTACCAGTGTGCTGTCAGTTACCAGTGTGCTGTCTGTTACCAGTGTGCTGTCAGTTACCAGTGTGCTGTCTGTTACCAGTGTGCTGTCAGTTACCAGTGTGCTGTCTGTTACCAGTGTGCTGTCAGTTACCAGTGTGCTGTCTGTTACCAGTGTGCTGTCAGTTACCAGTGTGCTGTCTGTTACCAGTGTTGGTATGTGCTGTCTGCTACCAGTGTGCTGTCAGTTACCAGTGTTGGTATGTGCTGTCTGTTACCAGTGTGCTGTCTGTTACCAGTGTTGGTATGTGCTGTCTGTTACCAGTGTGCTGTCTCGTTACCAGTGTGCTGTCTGTTACCAGTGTGCTGTCTGTTACCAGTGTGCTGTCTGTTACCAGTGTTGGTATGTGCTGTCTGCTACCAGTGTGCTGTCAGTTACCAGTGTTGGTATGTGCTGTCTGTTACCAGTGTGATGTCTGTTACCAGTGTTGGTGTGTGCTGTCTGTTACCAGTGTGCTGTCTGTTACCAGTGTGCTGTCTGTTACCAGTGTGCTGTCTGTTACCAGTGTTGGTATGTGCTGTCTGTTACCAGTGTTGGTATGTGCTGTCTGTTACCAGTGTGCTGTCTGTTACCAGTGTGCTGTCTGTTACCAGTGTTGGTATGTGCTGTATGTTACCAGTGTGCTGTCTGTTACCAGTGTGCTGTCTGTTACCAGTGTGCTGTCAGTTACCAGTGTGCTGTCTGTTACCAGTGTGCTGTCAGTTACCAGTGTGCTGTCTGTTACCAGTGTGCTGTAAGTTACCAGTTTGCTGTCTGTTACCAGTGTGCTGTCAGTTACCAGTGTGCTGTCTGTTACCAGTGTGCTGTCTGTTACCAGTGTGCTGTCTGTTACCAGTGTGCTGTCAGTTACCAGTGTTCTGTCAGTTACCAGTGTGCTGTCAGTTACCAGTGTGCTGTCTGTTACCAGTGTGCTGTCAGTTACCAGTGTGCTGTCTGTTACCAGTGTTGGTATGTGCTGTCAGCTACCAGTGTGCTGTCAGTTACCAGTGTTGGTATGTGCTGTCTGTTACCAGTGTGCTGTCTGTTACCAGTGTGCTGTCTGTTACCAGTTTGCTGTCTGTTACCAGTGTGCTGTCAGTTACCAGTGTGCTGTCTGTTACCAGTGTTGGTATGTGCTGTCTGTTACCAGTGTGCTGTCAGTTACCAGTGTGCTGTCTGTTACCAGTGTTGGTATGTGCTGTCTGTTACCAGTGTGCTGTCTGTTACCAGTGTGCTGTCTGTTACCAGTTTGCTGTCTGTTACCAGTGTGCTGTCTGCTACCAGTGTGCTGTCAGTTACCAGTGTTGGTATGTGCTGTCTGTTACCAGTGTGATGTCTGTTACCAGTGTTGGTATGTGCTGTCTTTTACCAGTGTGCTGTCTGTTACCAGTGTGCTGTCTGTTACCAGTGTTGGTATGTGCTGTCTGTTACCAGTGTGCTGTCTGTTACCAGTGTGCTGTCAGTTACCAGTGTGCTGTCTGTTACCAGTGTGCTGTCAGTTACCAGTGTGCTGTCTGTTACCAGTGTGCTGTCAGTTACCAGTGTGCTGTCTGTTACCAGTGTGCTGTCTGTTACCAGTGTTGGTATGTGCTGTCTGTTACCGGTGTGCTGTCTGTTACCAGTGTGCTGTCTGTTACCAGTTTGCTGTCTGTTACCAGTGTGCTGTCTGCTACCAGTGTGCTGTCAGTTACCAGTGTTGGTATGTGCTGTCTGTTACCAGTGTGATGTCTGTTACCAGTGTTGGTATGTGCTGTCTTTTACCAGTGTGCTGTCTGTTACCAGTGTGCTGTCTGTTACCAGTGTTGGTATGTGCTGTCTGTTACCAGTGTGCTGTCTGTTACCAGTGTGCTGTCAGTTACCAGTGTGCTGTCTGTTACCAGTGTTGGTATGTGCTGTCTGTTACCAGTGTGCTGTCTGTTACCAGTGTGCTGTCTGTTACCAGTTTGCTGTCTGTTACCAGTGTGCTGTCTGCTACCAGTGTGCTGTCAGTTACCAGTGTTGGTATGTGCTGTCTGTTACCAGTGTGATGTCTGTTACCAGTGTTGGTATGTGCTGTCTTTTACCAGTGTGCTGTCTGTTACCAGTGTGCTGTCTGTTACCAGTGTTGGTATGTGCTGTCTGTTACCAGTGTGCTGTCTGTTACCAGTGTGCTGTCAGTTACCAGTGTGCTGTCTGTTACCAGTGTGCTGTCAGTTACCAGTATGCTGTCTGTTACCAGTGTGCTGTCAGTTACCAGTGTGCTGTCTGTTACCAGTGTGCTGTCTGTTACCAGTGTTGGTATGTGCTGTCTGTTACCAGTGTGCTGTCTGTTACCAGTGTGCTGTCTGTTACCAGTGTGCTGTCTGTTACCAGTGTGCTGTCAGTTACAAGTGTGCTGTCTGTTACCAATGTGCTGTCTGTTACCAGTGTTGGTATGTGCTATCAGTTACCAGTGTGCTGTCAGTTACCAGTGTGCTGTCTGTTACCAGTGTGCTGTCTGTTACCAGTGTGCTGTCTGTTACCAGTGTGCTGTCTGTTACCAGTGTTGGTATGTGCTGTCTGTTACCAGTGTGCTGTCTGTTACCAGTGTGCTGTCTGTTACCAGTGTGCTGTCTGTTACCAGTGTGCTGTCAGTTACCAGTGTGCTGTCTGTTACCAGTGTTGGTATGTGCTGTCTGCTACCAGTGTGCTGTCAGTTACCAGTGTTGGTATGTGCTGTCTGTTACCAGTGTGATGTCTGTTACCAGCGTTGGTATGTGCTGTCTGTTACCAGTGTGCTGTCTGTTACCAGTGTGCTGTCTGTTACCAGTGTGCTGTCTGTTACCAGTGTTGGTATGTGCTGTCTGTTACCAGTGTGCTGTCTGTTACCAGTGTGCAGTCCGTTACCAGTGTTGGTATGTGCTGTCTGTTACCAGTGTGCTGTCTGTTACCAGTGTGCTGTCTGTTACCAGTGTGCTGTCAGTTACCAGTGTGCTGTCTGTTACCAGTGTGCTGTCAGTTACCAGTGTGCTGTCTGTTACCAGTGTGCTGTCAGTTACCAGTGTGCTGTCCGTTACCAGTGTGCTGTCTGTTACCAGTGTTGGTATGTGCTGTCTGTTACCAGTGTGCTGTCTGTTACCAGTGTGCTGTCTGTTACCAGTGTGCTGTCTGTTACCAGTGTGCTGTCAGTTACAAGTGTGCTGTCTGTTACCAATGTGCTGTCTGTTACCAGTGTTGGTATGTGCTATCAGTTACCAGTGTGCTGTCAGTTACCAGTGTGCTGTCTGTTACCATTGTGCTGTCAGTTACCAGTGTGCTGTCTGTTACCAGTGTGCTGTCTGTTACCAGTTTGCTGTCAGTTACCAGTGTGCTGTCAGTTACCAGTGTGCTGTCTGTTACCAGTGTGCTGTCTGTTACCAGTGTGCTGTCTGTTACCAGTGTGCTGTCAGTTACCAGTGTGCTGTCTGTTACCAGTGTTGGTATGTGCTGTCTGTTACCAGTGTGCTGTCTGTTACCAGTGTGCTGTCAGTTACCAGTGTGCTGTCTGTTACCAGTGTGCTGTCAGTTACCAGTGTGCTGTCAGTTACCAGTGTGCTGTCTGTTACCAGTGTGCTGTCTGTTACCAGTGTGCTGTCTGTTACCAGTGTTGGTATGTGCTGTCTGTTACCAGTGTGCTGTCTGCTACCAGTGTGCTGTCAGTTACCAGTGTTGGTATGTGCTGTCAGTTACCAGTGTGCTGTCTGTTACCAGTGTTGGTATGTGCTGTCAGTTACCAGTGTGCTGTCAGTTACCAGTGTGCTGTCTGTTACCAGTGTGCTGTCAGTTACCAGTGTGCTGTCAGTTACCAGTGTGCTGTCTGTTACCAGTGTGCTGTCAGTTACCAGTGTGCTGTCAGTTACCAGTGTGCTGTCTGTTACCAGTGTGCTGTCTGTTACCAGTGTGCTGTCTGTTACCAGTGTGCTGTCAGTTACCAGTGTGCTGTCTGTTACCAGTGTGCTGTCAGTTACCAGTGTGCTGTCTGTTACCAGTGTGCTGTCAGTTACCAGTGTGCTGTCTGTTACCAGTGTGCTGTCAGTTACCAGTGTGCTGTCTGTTACCAGTGTTGGTATGTGCTGTCTGCTACCAGTGTGCTGTCAGTTACCAGTGTTGGTATGTGCTGTCTGTTACCAGTGTGCTGTCTGTTACCAGTGTTGGTATGTGCTGTCTGTTACCAGTGTGCTGTCTGTTACCAGTGTGCTGTCTGTTACCAGTGTGCTGTCTGTTACCAGTGTGCTGTCAGTTACCAGTGTGCTGTCTGTTACCAGTGTTGGTATGTGCTGTCTGCTACCAGTGTGCTGTCAGTTACCAGTGTTGGTATGTGCTGTCTGTTACCAGTGTGATGTCTGTTACCAGTGTTGGTATGTGCTGTCTGTTACCAGTGTGCTGTCTGTTACCAGTGTGCTGTCTGTTACCAGTGTGCTGTCTGTTACCAGTGTTGGTATGTGCTGTCTGTTACCAGTGTGCTGTCTGTTACCAGTGTGCAGTCCGTTACCAGTGTTGGTATGTGCTGTCTGTTACCAGTGTGCTGTCTGTTACCAGTGTGCTGTCAGTTACCAGTGTGCTGTCTGTTACCAGTGTGCTGTCAGTTACCAGTGTGCTGTCTGTTACCAGTGTGCTGTCAGTTACCAGTGTGCTGTCTGTTACCAGTGTTGGTATGTGCTGTCTGTTACCAGTGTTGGTATGTGCTGTCTGTTACCAGTGTGCTGTCTGTTACCAGTGTGCTGTCTGTTACCAGTGTTAGTATGTGCTGTCTGTTACCAGTGTGCTGTCAGTTACCAGTGTGCTGTCTGTTACCAATGTGCTGTCTGTTACCAGTGTTGGTATGTGCTGTCAGTTACCAGTGTGCTGTCTGTTACCAGTGTGCTGTCAGTTAGCAGTGTGCTGTCTGTTACCAGTGTGCTGTCTGTTACCAGTGTGCTGTCAGTTACCAGTGTGCTGTCAGTTACCAGTGTGCTGTCAGTTACCAGTGTGCTGTCTGTTACCAGTGTGCTGTCTGTTACCAGTGTTGGTATGTGCTGTCAGTTACCAGTGTGCTGTCTGTTACCAGTGTGCTGTCTGCTACCAGTGTGCTGTCTGTTACCAGTGTTGGTATGTGCTGTCAGTTACCAGTGTGCTGTCAGTTACCAGTTTGCTGTCTGTTACCAGTGTGCTGTCTGTTACCAGTGTTGGTATGTGCTGTCTGTTACCAGTGTGCTGTCTGCTACCAGTGTGCTGTCTGTTACCAGTGTGCTGTCTGTTACCAGTGTTTGTATGTGCTGTCTGTTACCAGTGTGCTGTCAGTTACCAGTGTTGGTATGTGCTGTCAGTTACCAGTGTGCTGTCTGTTACCAGTGTTGGTATGTGCTGTCAGTTACCAGTGTGCTGTCAGTTACCAGTGTGCTGTCTGTTACCAGTGTGCTGTCAGTTACCAGTGTGCTGTCAGTTACCAGTGTGCTGTCTGTTACCAGTGTGCTGTCAGTTACCAGTGTGCTGTCAGTTACCAGTGTGCTGTCTGTTACCAGTGTGCTGTCTGTTACCAGTGTGCTGTCTGTTACCAGTGTGCTGTCAGTTACCAGTGTGCTGTCTGTTACCAGTGTGCTGTCAGTTACCAGTGTGCTGTCTGTTACCAGTGTGCTGTCAGTTACCAGTGTGCTGTCTGTTACCAGTGTGCTGTCAGTTACCAGTGTGCTGTCTGTTACCAGTGTTGGTATGTGCTGTCTGCTACCAGTGTGCTGTCAGTTACCAGTGTTGGTATGTGCTGTCTGTTACCAGTGTGCTGTCTGTTACCAGTGTTGGTATGTGCTGTCTGTTACCAGTGTGCTGTCTGTTACCAGTGTGCTGTCTGTTACCAGTGTGCTGTCTGTTACCAGTGTGCTGTCAGTTACCAGTGTGCTGTCTGTTACCAGTGTTGGTATGTGCTGTCTGCTACCAGTGTGCTGTCAGTTACCAGTGTTGGTATGTGCTGTCTGTTACCAGTGTGATGTCTGTTACCAGTGTTGGTATGTGCTGTCTGTTACCAGTGTGCTGTCTGTTACCAGTGTGCTGTCTGTTACCAGTGTGCTGTCTGTTACCAGTGTTGGTATGTGCTGTCTGTTACCAGTGTGCTGTCTGTTACCAGTGTGCAGTCCGTTACCAGTGTTGGTATGTGCTGTCTGTTACCAGTGTGCTGTCTGTTACCAGTGTGCTGTCAGTTACCAGTGTGCTGTCTGTTACCAGTGTGCTGTCAGTTACCAGTGTGCTGTCTGTTACCAGTGTGCTGTCAGTTACCAGTGTGCTGTCTGTTACCAGTGTTGGTATGTGCTGTCTGTTACCAGTGTTGGTATGTGCTGTCTGTTACCAGTGTGCTGTCTGTTACCAGTGTGCTGTCTGTTACCAGTGTTAGTATGTGCTGTCTGTTACCAGTGTGCTGTCAGTTACCAGTGTGCTGTCTGTTACCAATGTGCTGTCTGTTACCAGTGTTGGTATGTGCTGTCAGTTACCAGTGTGCTGTCTGTTACCAGTGTGCTGTCAGTTAGCAGTGTGCTGTCTGTTACCAGTGTGCTGTCTGTTACCAGTGTGCTGTCAGTTACCAGTGTGCTGTCAGTTACCAGTGTGCTGTCAGTTACCAGTGTGCTGTCTGTTACCAGTGTGCTGTCTGTTACCAGTGTTGGTATGTGCTGTCAGTTACCAGTGTGCTGTCTGTTACCAGTGTGCTGTCTGCTACCAGTGTGCTGTCTGTTACCAGTGTTGGTATGTGCTGTCAGTTACCAGTGTGCTGTCAGTTACCAGTTTGCTGTCTGTTACCAGTGTGCTGTCTGTTACCAGTGTTGGTATGTGCTGTCTGTTACCAGTGTGCTGTCTGTTACCAGTGTGCTGTCTGTTACCAGTGTGCTGTCTGTTACCAGTGTGCTGTCAGTTACCAGTGTGCTGTCTGTTACCAGTGTGCTGTCAGTTACCAGTGTGCTGTCTGTTACCAGTGTGCTGTCAGTTACCAGTGTGCTGTCTGTTACCAGTGTGCTGTCAGTTACCAGTGTGCTGTCTGTTACCAGTGTTGGTATGTGCTGTCTGCTACCAGTGTGCTGTCAGTTACCAGTGTTGGTATGTGCTGTCTGTTACCAGTGTGCTGTCTGTTACCAGTGTTGGTATGTGCTGTCTGTTACCAGTGTGCTGTCTGTTACCAGTGTGCTGTCTGTTACCAGTGTGCTGTCTGTTACCAGTGTGCTGTCAGTTACCAGTGTGCTGTCTGTTACCAGTGTTGGTATGTGCTGTCTGCTACCAGTGTGCTGTCAGTTACCAGTGTTGGTATGTGCTGTCTGTTACCAGTGTGATGTCTGTTACCAGTGTTGGTATGTGCTGTCTGTTACCAGTGTGCTGTCTGTTACCAGTGTGCTGTCTGTTACCAGTGTGCTGTCTGTTACCAGTGTTGGTATGTGCTGTCTGTTACCAGTGTGCTGTCTGTTACCAGTGTGCAGTCCGTTACCAGTGTTGGTATGTGCTGTCTGTTACCAGTGTGCTGTCTGTTACCAGTGTGCTGTCAGTTACCAGTGTGCTGTCTGTTACCAGTGTGCTGTCAGTTACCAGTGTGCTGTCTGTTACCAGTGTGCTGTCAGTTACCAGTGTGCTGTCTGTTACCAGTGTTGGTATGTGCTGTCTGTTACCAGTGTTGGTATGTGCTGTCTGTTACCAGTGTGCTGTCTGTTACCAGTGTGCTGTCTGTTACCAGTGTTAGTATGTGCTGTCTGTTACCAGTGTGCTGTCAGTTACCAGTGTGCTGTCTGTTACCAATGTGCTGTCTGTTACCAGTGTTGGTATGTGCTGTCAGTTACCAGTGTGCTGTCTGTTACCAGTGTGCTGTCAGTTAGCAGTGTGCTGTCTGTTACCAGTGTGCTGTCTGTTACCAGTGTGCTGTCAGTTACCAGTGTGCTGTCAGTTACCAGTGTGCTGTCAGTTACCAGTGTGCTGTCTGTTACCAGTGTGCTGTCTGTTACCAGTGTTGGTATGTGCTGTCAGTTACCAGTGTGCTGTCTGTTACCAGTGTGCTGTCTGCTACCAGTGTGCTGTCTGTTACCAGTGTTGGTATGTGCTGTCAGTTACCAGTGTGCTGTCAGTTACCAGTTTGCTGTCTGTTACCAGTGTGCTGTCTGTTACCAGTGTTGGTATGTGCTGTCTGTTACCAGTGTGATGTCTGCTACCAGTGTGCTGTCTGTTACCAGTGTGCTGTCTGTTACCAGTGTTTGTATGTGCTGTCTGTTACCAGTGTGCTGTCTGCTACCAGTGTGCTGTCAGTTACCAGTGTTGGTATGTGCTGTCAGTTACCAGTGTGCTGTCTGTTACCAGTGTTGGTATGTGCTGTCAGTTACCAGTGTGCTGTCAGTTACCAGTGTGCTGTCTGTTACCAGTGTGCTGTCAGTTACCAGTGTGCTGTCAGTTACCAGTGTGCTGTCTGTTACCAGTGTGCTGTCAGTTACCAGTGTGCTGTCTGTTACCAGTGTGCTGTCTGTTACCAGTGTGCTGTCTGTTACCAGTGTTGGTATGTGCTGTCTGTTACCAGTGTTGGTATGTGCTGTCTGTTACCAGTGTGCTGTCAGTTACCAGTGTGCTGTCTGTTACCAATGTGCTGTCTGTTACCAGTGTTGGTATGTGCTGTCTGTTACCAGTGTGCTGTCTGTTACCAGTGTTGGTATGTGCTGTCTGTTACCAGTGTTGGTATGTGCTGTCTGTTACCAGTGTGCTGTCTGTTACCAGTGTGCTGTCTGTTACCAGTGTTGGTATGTGCTGTCTGTTACCAGTGTGCTGTCTGTTACCAGTGTGCTGTCTGTTACCAGTGTGCTGTCAGTTACCAGTGTGCTGTCTGTTACCAGTGTGCTGTCAGTTACCAGTGTGCTGTCTGTTACCAGTGTGCTGTCAGTTACCAGTGTGCTGTCTGTTACCAGTGTTGGTATGTGCTGTCTGTTACCAGTGTTGGTATGTGCTGTCTGTTACCAGTGTGCTGTCAGTTACCAGTGTGCTGTCTGTTACCAATGTGCTGTCTGTTACCAGTGTTGGTATGTGCTGTCAGTTTCTGATCAGAGCGATCAAGTAGACAGACTTTGTACTTGTGTGAAGGAGATAAAAACCTGGATGACACTAAACTACCTGCTTCTTAACCCTGAAAAAACCGAGGTCATTGTGCTTGGCCCTAAGCATCTACGAGACGCTCTATCTGAGCAGATAGTCACACTGGACAATGTCAGTGTAGCCTCCAGTTCTACTGTAAGAAACCTTGGAGTCTTATTTGACCAGGAGCTCTCATTTAAAGCTCATATAAATCAAGCTTGTAAAACAGCCTATTTCCATTTGCGCAACATCGCCAAAATCAGAAGAATCCTGCCTAAAAGTGATGCCGAAAAACTTATCCATGCATTTGTAACGACTAGATTAGACTACTGTAACTCCCTGCTTGCAGCGTGTCCTAAAAGCTCCATAAAAAGCTTTCAACTGGTTCAAAATGCAGCAGCAAGATTACTAACAGGAACAAAAAGAAGAGAGCACATTACGCCGGTGCTGAAGTCTCTTCACTGGCTCCCCGTCGAGTCTAGAATCAAATTCAAAATTCTACTCTTGACCTACAAAGCCATAAATGACATGGCCCCATCCTACCTCAAAGATGCTATAGAACCATATCATCCAAACAGAGCTCTTCGCTCTCAGAATGCTGGCCTTCTGGTGGTGCCAAGAGTCTCTAAAAGTACTGTAGGAGGTAGAGCGTTTAGCTACCAAGCTCCTGTGTTATGGAATCAGCTCCCGACCCATGTTAAATATGCTGACACAGTCTCTTCATTTAAGTCCAGGCTTAAAACGTTCCTCTTCGAAATCGCTTATGGTCAGAGTAGTTAGGAACAGAAAGATAAACCCACAGCTTCAGCTACGCTGCCCTAGGAGTAACTATGCTGGGGGAAGTATGACAGCTTGAGCACTATCCTCTTCTTCTTCTGACTACTTATGCTATCAAACAATATTTATTTTTTGATTCCACTTGCAAACTGTTCACCGCCTTCTTTTCTTTCTCTCACTCCTGAGGACCTGTGGACCCAGATGCCCCTCCCCTGGTGAAGTGGTCCCTGCCCTGTGTGGACGGTCCCTCATCTGCCTGAAGAGTGGCTCCAGTTCGCCTCAGTCGGTCCCTCATCTGCCTGAAGAGTGGGTCCAGCTCGCCTCCGACGGTCCCTCTTCTGCCTGACGAGTGGGTCCAGCTCGACTCAGACGGTCCCTCTTCTGCCTGAAGAGTGGGTCCAGTTCGCCTCAGTCGGTCCCTCATCTGCCTGAGGAGTGGGTCCAGCTCGACTCAGACGGTCCCTCATCTGCCTGAGGAGTGGGTCCAGCTCGCCTCAGTCGGTCCCTCATCTGCCTGAGGAGTGGGTCCAGCTCGCCTCAGACGGTCCCTCTTCTGCCTGAAGAGTGGGTCCAGCTCCAGTCTCCTTGTGTCCGTCTGTCCGTCTGTGAGAGTCGGATCTCTCCTTCACTGGAACTCCTCCAGGTTTCTACGCTTTTTTCCCAAAGAGGTTTTTTTGTAGTTTTTCCTGGCCGAGAAGGAGAGTCTAAGGACAGAGGACCCTGGGACATCGTCCCTCGCCACCACAGACATTGTCTGACTTCATCGCCACCACAGACATTGTTGATTAATTTCTCCCTGTGGCCCTCAGAGGCAACTGTTGTTGTGATTTTGGGCCTTACAAAAATAAATTGATTTGATTTGATTTACCAGTGTGCTGTCTGTTACCAGTGTGCTGTCAGTTACCAGTGTGCTGTCTGTTACCAGTGTGCTGTCTGTTACCAGTGTGCTGTCTGTTACCAGTGTGCTGTCAGTTACCAGTGTGCTGTCAGTTACCAGTGTGCTGTCAGTTACCAGTGTGCTGTCTGTTACCAGTGTGCTGTCTGTTACCAGTGTTGGTATGTGCTGTCAGTTACCAGTGTGCTGTCTTTTACCAGTGTGCTGTCAGTTACCAGTGTGCTGTCTGTTACCAGTGTGCTGTCAGTTACTAGTGTGCTGTCTGTTACCAGTGTGCTGTCAGTTACCAGTGTGCTGTCTGTTACCAGTGTGCTGTCTGTTACCAGTGTGCTGTCTGTTACCAGTGTGCTGTCAGTTACCAGTGTGCTGTCTGTTACCAGTGTGCTGTCAGTTACCAGTGTGCTGTCTGTTACCAGTGTGCTGTCAGTCACCAGTGTGCTGTCTGCTACCAGTGTGCTGTCAATTACCAGTGTGCTGTCTGTTACCAGTGTTGGTATGTGCTGTCTGTTACCAGTGTGCTGTCTGTTACCAGTGTGCTGTCTGTTACCAGTTTGCTGTCTGTTACCAGTGTGCTATCAGTTACCAGTGTGCTGTCTGTTACCAGTGTTGGTATGTGCTGTCTGTTACCAGTGTGCTGTCAGTTACCAGTGTGCTGTCTGTTACCAGTGTTGGTATGTGCTGTCTGTTACCAGTGTGCTGTCTGTTACCAGTGTGCTGTCTGTTACCAGTTTGCTGTCTGTTACCAGTGTGCTGTCTGCTACCAGTGTGCTGTCAGTTACCAGTGTTGGTATGTGCTGTCTGTTACCAGTGTGATGTCTGTTACCAGTGTTGGTATGTGCTGTCTGTTACCAGTGTGCTGTCTGTTACCAGTGTGCTGTCTGTTACCAGTGTGCTGTCAGTTACCAGTGTGCTGTCAGTTACCAGTGTTGGTATGTGCTGTCTGTTACCAGTGTGCTGTCTGTTACCAGTGTTGGTATGTGCTTTCTGTTACCAGTGTGCTGTCTGTTACCAGTGTGCTGTCTGTTACCAGTGTGCTGTCTGTTACCAGTGTGCTGTCAGTTACCAGTGTGCTGTCTGTTACCAGTGTTGGTATGTGCTGTCTGCTACCAGTGTGCTGTCAGTTACCAGTGTTGGTATGTGCTGTCTGTTACCAGTGTGATGTCTGTTACCAGTGTTTGTATGTGCTGTCTGTTACCAGTGTGCTGTCTGTTACCAGTGTGCTGTCTGTTACCAGTGTTGTATGTGCTGTCTGTTACCAGTGTTGGTATGTGCTGTCTGTTACCAGTGTGCTGTCTGTTACCAGTGTTGGTATGTGCTGTCTGTTACCAGTGTTGGTATGTGCTGTCTGTTACCAGTGTGCTGTCTGTTACCAGTGTGCTGTCTGTTACCAGTGTTGGTATGTGCTGTCTGTTACCAGTGTGCTGTCTGTTACCAGTGTGCTGTCTGTTACCAGTGTGCTGTCAGTTACCAGTGTGCTGTCTGTTACCAGTGTGCTGTCAGTTACCAGTGTGCTGTCTGTTACCAGTGTGCTGTCAGTTACCAGTGTGCTGTCTGTTACCAGTGTTGGTATGTGCTGTCTGTTACCAGTGTTGGTATGTGCTGTCTGTTACCAGTGTTGGTATGTGCTGTCTGTTACCAGTGTGCTGTCTGTTACCAGTGTGCTGTCTGTTACCAGTGTTGGTATGTGCTGTCTGTTACCAGTGTGCTGTCAGTTACCAGTGTGCTGTCTGTTACCAATGTGCTGTCTGTTACCAGTGTTGGTATGTGCTGTCAGTTACCAGTGTGCTGTCTGTTACCAGTGTGCTGTCAGTTACCAGTGTGCTGTCAGTTACCAGTGTGCTGTCAGTTACCAGTGTGCTGTCTGTTACCAGTGTGCTGTCTGTTACCAGTGTTGGTATGTGCTGTCAGTTACCAGTGTGCTGTCTTTTACCAGTGTGCTGTCAGTTACCAGTGTGCTGTCTGTTACCAGTGTGCTGTCAGTTACCAGTGTGCTGTCTGTTACCAGTGTGCTGTCAGTTACCAGTGTGCTGTCTGTTACCAGTGTGCTGTCTGTTACCAGTGTGCTGTCTGTTACCAGTGTGCTGTCAGTTACCAGTGTGCTGTCAATTACCAGTGTGCTGTCAGTTACCAGTGTGCTGTCTGTTACCAGTGTGCTGTCTGTTACCAGTGTTGGTATGTGCTGTCTGTTACCAGTGTGCTGTCTGTTACCAGTGTTGGTATGTGCTGTCAGTTACCAGTGTGCTGTCTGTTACCAGTGTTGGTATGTGCTGTCAGTTACCAGTGTGCTGTCAGTTACCAGTGTGCTGTCTGTTACCAGTGTGCTGTCAGTTACCAGTGTGCTGTCTGTTACCAGTGTGCTGTCAGTTACCAGTGTGCTGTCTGTTACCAGTATGCTGTCAGTTACCAGTGTGCTGTCTGTTACCAGTGTGCTGTCTGCTACCAGTGTGCTGTCTGTTACCAGTGTGCTGTCAGTTACCAGTGTGCTGTCTGTTACCAGTGTGCTGTCAGTTACCAGTGTGCTGTCTGTTACCAGTGTGCTGTCAGTTACCAGTGTGCTGTCTGTTACCAGTGTGCTGTCAGTTACCAGTGTGCTGTCTGTTACCAGTGTGCTGTCAGTTACCAGTGTGCTGTCTGTTACCAGTGTTGGTATGTGCTGTCTGCTACCAGTGTGCTGTCAGTTACCAGTGTTGGTATGTGCTGTCTGTTACCAGTGTGCTGTCTGTTACCAGTGTTGGTATGTGCTGTCTGTTACCAGTGTGCTGTCTCGTTACCAGTGTGCTGTCTGTTACCAGTGTGCTGTCTGTTACCAGTGTGCTGTCTGTTACCAGTGTTGGTATGTGCTGTCTGCTACCAGTGTGCTGTCAGTTACCAGTGTTGGTATGTGCTGTCTGTTACCAGTGTGATGTCTGTTACCAGTGTTGGTGTGTGCTGTCTGTTACCAGTGTGCTGTCTGTTACCAGTGTGCTGTCTGTTACCAGTGTGCTGTCTGTTACCAGTGTTGGTATGTGCTGTCTGTTACCAGTGTTGGTATGTGCTGTCTGTTACCAGTGTGCTGTCTGTTACCAGTGTGCTGTCTGTTACCAGTGTTGGTATGTGCTGTCTGTTACCAGTGTGCTGTCTGTTACCAGTGTGCTGTCTGTTACCAGTGTGCTGTCAGTTACCAGTGTGCTGTCTGTTACCAGTGTGCTGTCAGTTACCAGTGTGCTGTCTGTTACCAGTGTGCTGTAAGTTACCAGTTTGCTGTCTGTTACCAGTGTGCTGTCAGTTACCAGTGTGCTGTCTGTTACCAGTGTGCTGTCTGTTACCAGTGTGCTGTCTGTTACCAGTGTGCTGTCAGTTACCAGTGTTCTGTCAGTTACCAGTGTGCTGTCAGTTACCAGTGTGCTGTCTGTTACCAGTGTGCTGTCAGTTACCAGTGTGCTGTCTGTTACCAGTGTTGGTATGTGCTGTCAGCTACCAGTGTGCTGTCAGTTACCAGTGTTGGTATGTGCTGTCTGTTACCAGTGTGCTGTCTGTTACCAGTGTGCTGTCTGTTACCAGTTTGCTGTCTGTTACCAGTGTGCTGTCAGTTACCAGTGTGCTGTCTGTTACCAGTGTTGGTATGTGCTGTCTGTTACCAGTGTGCTGTCAGTTACCAGTGTGCTGTCTGTTACCAGTGTTGGTATGTGCTGTCTGTTACCAGTGTGCTGTCTGTTACCAGTGTGCTGTCTGTTACCAGTTTGCTGTCTGTTACCAGTGTGCTGTCTGCTACCAGTGTGCTGTCAGTTACCAGTGTTGGTATGTGCTGTCTGTTACCAGTGTGATGTCTGTTACCAGTGTTGGTATGTGCTGTCTTTTACCAGTGTGCTGTCTGTTACCAGTGTGCTGTCTGTTACCAGTGTTGGTATGTGCTGTCTGTTACCAGTGTGCTGTCTGTTACCAGTGTGCTGTCAGTTACCAGTGTGCTGTCTGTTACCAGTGTGCTGTCAGTTACCAGTGTGCTGTCTGTTACCAGTGTGCTGTCAGTTACCAGTGTGCTGTCTGTTACCAGTGTGCTGTCTGTTACCAGTGTTGGTATGTGCTGTCTGTTACCAGTGTGCTGTCTGTTACCAGTGTGCTGTCTGTTACCAGTTTGCTGTCTGTTACCAGTGTGCTGTCTGCTACCAGTGTGCTGTCAGTTACCAGTGTTGGTATGTGCTGTCTGTTACCAGTGTGATGTCTGTTACCAGTGTTGGTATGTGCTGTCTTTTACCAGTGTGCTGTCTGTTACCAGTGTGCTGTCTGTTACCAGTGTTGGTATGTGCTGTCTGTTACCAGTGTGCTGTCTGTTACCAGTGTGCTGTCAGTTACCAGTGTGCTGTCTGTTACCAGTGTTGGTATGTGCTGTCTGTTACCAGTGTGCTGTCTGTTACCAGTGTGCTGTCTGTTACCAGTTTGCTGTCTGTTACCAGTGTGCTGTCTGCTACCAGTGTGCTGTCAGTTACCAGTGTTGGTATGTGCTGTCTGTTACCAGTGTGATGTCTGTTACCAGTGTTGGTATGTGCTGTCTTTTACCAGTGTGCTGTCTGTTACCAGTGTGCTGTCTGTTACCAGTGTTGGTATGTGCTGTCTGTTACCAGTGTGCTGTCTGTTACCAGTGTGCTGTCAGTTACCAGTGTGCTGTCTGTTACCAGTGTGCTGTCAGTTACCAGTATGCTGTCTGTTACCAGTGTGCTGTCAGTTACCAGTGTGCTGTCTGTTACCAGTGTGCTGTCTGTTACCAGTGTTGGTATGTGCTGTCTGTTACCAGTGTGCTGTCTGTTACCAGTGTGCTGTCTGTTACCAGTGTGCTGTCTGTTACCAGTGTGCTGTCAGTTACAAGTGTGCTGTCTGTTACCAATGTGCTGTCTGTTACCAGTGTTGGTATGTGCTATCAGTTACCAGTGTGCTGTCAGTTACCAGTGTGCTGTCTGTTACCAGTGTGCTGTCAGTTACCAGTGTGCTGTCTGTTACCAGTGTGCTGTCTGTTACCAGTGTTGGTATGTGCTGTCTGTTACCAGTGTGCTGTCTGTTACCAGTGTGCTGTCTGTTACCAGTGTGCTGTCAGTTACCAGTGTGCTGTCTGTTACCAGTGTTGGTATGTGCTGTCTGCTACCAGTGTGCTGTCAGTTACCAGTGTTGGTATGTGCTGTCTGTTACCAGTGTGATGTCTGTTACCAGTGTTGGTATGTGCTGTCTGTTACCAGTGTGCTGTCTGTTACCAGTGTGCTGTCTGTTACCAGTGTGCTGTCTGTTACCAGTGTTGGTATGTGCTGTCTGTTACCAGTGTGCTGTCTGTTACCAGTGTGCAGTCCGTTACCAGTGTTGGTATGTGCTGTCTAATACCAGTGTGCTGTCTGTTACCAGTGTGCTGTCTGTTACCAGTGTGCTGTCAGTTACCAGTGTGCTGTCTGTTACCAGTGTGCTGTCAGTTACCAGTGTGCTGTCTGTTACCAGTGTGCTGTCAGTTACCAGTGTGCTGTCCGTTACCAGTGTGCTGTCTGTTACCAGTGTTGGTATGTGCTGTCTGTTACCAGTGTGCTGTCTGTTACCAGTGTGCTGTCTGTTACCAGTGTGCTGTCTGTTACCAGTGTGCTGTCAGTTACAAGTGTGCTGTCTGTTACCAATGTGCTGTCTGTTACCAGTGTTGGTATGTGCTATCAGTTACCAGTGTGCTGTCAGTTACCAGTGTGCTGTCTGTTACCATTGTGCTGTCAGTTACCAGTGTGCTGTCTGTTACCAGTGTGCTGTCTGTTACCAGTGTGCTGTCAGTTACCAGTGTGCTGTCAGTTACCAGTGTGCTGTCTGTTACCAGTGTGCTGTCTGTTACCAGTGTGCTGTCAGTTACCAGTGTGCTGTCTGTTACCAGTGTTGGTATGTGCTGTCTGTTACCAGTGTGCTGTCTGTTACCAGTGTGCTGTCAGTTACCAGTGTGCTGTCTGTTACCAGTGTGCTGTCAGTTACCAGTGTGCTGTCAGTTACCAGTGTGCTGTCTGTTACCAGTGTGCTGTCTGTTACCAGTGTGCTGTCTGTTACCAGTGTTGGTATGTGCTGTCTGTTACCAGTGTGCTGTCTGCTACCAGTGTGCTGTCAGTTACCAGTGTTGGTATGTGCTGTCAGTTACCAGTGTGCTGTCTGTTACCAGTGTTGGTATGTGCTGTCAGTTACCAGTGTGCTGTCAGTTACCAGTGTGCTGTCTGTTACCAGTGTGCTGTCAGTTACCAGTGTGCTGTCAGTTACCAGTGTGCTGTCTGTTACCAGTGTGCTGTCAGTTACCAGTGTGCTGTCAGTTACCAGTGTGCTGTCTGTTACCAGTGTGCTGTCTGTTACCAGTGTGCTGTCTGTTACCAGTGTGCTGTCAGTTACCAGTGTGCTGTCTGTTACCAGTGTGCTGTCAGTTACCAGTGTGCTGTCTGTTACCAGTGTGCTGTCAGTTACCAGTGTGCTGTCTGTTACCAGTGTGCTGTCAGTTACCAGTGTGCTGTCTGTTACCAGTGTTGGTATGTGCTGTCTGCTACCAGTGTGCTGTCAGTTACCAGTGTTGGTATGTGCTGTCTGTTACCAGTGTGCTGTCTGTTACCAGTGTTGGTATGTGCTGTCTGTTACCAGTGTGCTGTCTGTTACCAGTGTGCTGTCTGTTACCAGTGTGCTGTCTGTTACCAGTGTGCTGTCAGTTACCAGTGTGCTGTCTGTTACCAGTGTTGGTATGTGCTGTCTGCTACCAGTGTGCTGTCAGTTACCAGTGTTGGTATGTGCTGTCTGTTACCAGTGTGATGTCTGTTACCAGTGTTGGTATGTGCTGTCTGTTACCAGTGTGCTGTCTGTTACCAGTGTGCTGTCTGTTACCAGTGTGCTGTCTGTTACCAGTGTTGGTATGTGCTGTCTGTTACCAGTGTGCTGTCTGTTACCAGTGTGCAGTCCGTTACCAGTGTTGGTATGTGCTGTCTGTTACCAGTGTGCTGTCTGTTACCAGTGTGCTGTCAGTTACCAGTGTGCTGTCTGTTACCAGTGTGCTGTCAGTTACCAGTGTGCTGTCTGTTACCAGTGTGCTGTCAGTTACCAGTGTGCTGTCTGTTACCAGTGTTGGTATGTGCTGTCTGTTACCAGTGTTGGTATGTGCTGTCTGTTACCAGTGTGCTGTCTGTTACCAGTGTGCTGTCTGTTACCAGTGTTAGTATGTGCTGTCTGTTACCAGTGTGCTGTCAGTTACCAGTGTGCTGTCTGTTACCAATGTGCTGTCTGTTACCAGTGTTGGTATGTGCTGTCAGTTACCAGTGTGCTGTCTGTTACCAGTGTGCTGTCAGTTAGCAGTGTGCTGTCTGTTACCAGTGTGCTGTCTGTTACCAGTGTGCTGTCAGTTACCAGTGTGCTGTCAGTTACCAGTGTGCTGTCAGTTACCAGTGTGCTGTCTGTTACCAGTGTGCTGTCTGTTACCAGTGTTGGTATGTGCTGTCAGTTACCAGTGTGCTGTCTGTTACCAGTGTGCTGTCTGCTACCAGTGTGCTGTCTGTTACCAGTGTTGGTATGTGCTGTCAGTTACCAGTGTGCTGTCAGTTACCAGTGTGCTGTCTGTTACCAGTGTGCTGTCTGTTACCAGTGTTGGTATGTGCTGTCTGTTACCAGTGTGCTGTCTGCTACCAGTGTGCTGTCTGTTACCAGTGTGCTGTCTGTTACCAGTGTTGGTATGTGCTGTCTGTTACCAGTGTGCTGTCTGCTACCAGTGTGCTGTCAGTTACCAGTGTTGGTATGTGCTGTCAGTTACCAGTGTGCTGTCTGTTACCAGTGTTGGTATGTGCTGTCAGTTACCAGTGTGCTGTCTGTTACCAGTGTGCTGTCAGTTACCAGTGTGCTGTCAGTTACCAGTGTGCTGTCTGTTACCAGTGTGCTGTCAGTTACCAGTGTGCTGTCAGTTACCAGTGTGCTGTCTGTTACCAGTGTGCTGTCTGTTACCAGTGTGCTCTCTGTTACCAGTGTGCTGTCAGTTACCAGTGTGCTGTCTGTTACCAGTGTGCTGTCAGTTACCAGTGTGCTGTCTGTTACCAGTGTGCTGTCAGTTACCAGTGTGCTGTCTGTCACCAGTGTGCTGTCAGTTACCAGTGTGCTGTCTGTTACCAGTGTTGGTATGTGCTGTCTGCTACCAGTGTGCTGTCAGTTACCAGTGTTGGTATGTGCTGTCTGTTACCAGTGTGCTGTCTGTTACCAGTGTTGGTATGTGCTGTCTGTTACCAGTGTGCTGTCTGTTACCAGTGTGCTGTCTGTTACCAGTGTGCTGTCTGTTACCAGTGTGCTGTCAGTTACCAGTGTGCTGTCTGTTACCAGTTTGCTGTCTGTTACCAGTGTGCTGTCTGCTACCAGTGTGCTGTCAGTTACCAGTGTTGGTATGTGCTGTCTGTTACCAGTGTGATGTCTGTTACCAGTGTTGGTATGTGCTGTCTTTTACCAGTGTGCTGTCTGTTACCAGTGTGCTGTCTGTTACCAGTGTTGGTATGTGCTGTCTGTTACCAGTGTGCTGTGTGTTACCAGTGTGCTGTCAGTTACCAGTGTGCTGTCTGTTACCAGTGTTGGTATGTGCTGTCTGTTACCAGTGTGCTGTCTGTTACCAGTGTGCTGTCTGTTACCAGTTTGCTGTCTGTTACCAGTGTGCTGTCTGCTACCAGTGTGCTGTCAGTTACCAGTGTTGGTATGTGCTGTCTGTTACCAGTGTGATGTCTGTTACCAGTGTTGGTATGTGCTGTCTTTTACCAGTGTGCTGTCTGTTACCAGTGTGCTGTCTGTTACCAGTGTTGGTATGTGCTGTCTGTTACCAGTGTGCTGTCTGTTACCAGTGTGCTGTCAGTTACCAGTGTGCTGTCTGTTACCAGTGTGCTGTCAGTTACCAGTATGCTGTCTGTTACCAGTGTGCTGTCAGTTACCAGTGTGCTGTCTGTTACCAGTGTGCTGTCTGTTACCAGTGTTGGTATGTGCTGTCTGTTACCAGTGTGCTGTCTGTTACCAGTGTGCTGTCTGTTACCAGTGTGCTGTCTGTTACCAGTGTGCTGTCAGTTACAAGTGTGCTGTCTGTTACCAATGTGCTGTCTGTTACCAGTGTTGGTATGTGCTATCAGTTACCAGTGTGCTGTCAGTTACCAGTGTGCTGTCTGTTACCAGTGTGCTGTCAGTTACCAGTGTGCTGTCTGTTACCAGTGTGCTGTCTGTTACCAGTGTTGGTATCTGCTGTCTGTTACCAGTGTGCTGTCTGTTACCAGTGTGCTGTCTGTTACCAGTGTGCTGTCAGTTACCAGTGTGCTGTCTGTTACCAGTGTTGGTATGTGCTGTCTGCTACCAGTGTGCTGTCAGTTACCAGTGTTGGTATGTGCTGTCTGTTACCAGTGTGATGTCTGTTACCAGTGTTGGTATGTGCTGTCTGTTACCAGTGTGCTGTCTGTTACCAGTGTGCTGTCTGTTACCAGTGTGCTGTCTGTTACCAGTGTTGGTATGTGCTGTCTGTTACCAGTGTGCTGTCTGTTACCAGTGTGCAGTCCGTTACCAGTGTTGGTATGTGCTGTCTGTTACCAGTGTGCTGTCTGTTACCAGTGTGCTGTCTGTTACCAGTGTGCTGTCAGTTACCAGTGTGCTGTCTGTTACCAGTGTGCTGTCAGTTACCAGTGTGCTGTCTGTTACCAGTGTGCTGTCAGTTACCAGTGTGCTGTCCGTTACCAGTGTGCTGTCTGTTACCAGTGTTGGTATGTGCTGTCTGTTACCAGTGTGCTGTCTGTTACCAGTGTGCTGTCTGTTACCAGTGTGCTGTCTGTTACCAGTGTGCTGTCAGTTACAAGTGTGCTGTCTGTTACCAATGTGCTGTCTGTTACCAGTGTTGGTATGTGCTATCAGTTACCAGTGTGCTGTCAGTTACCAGTGTGCTGTCTGTTACCATTGTGCTGTCAGTTACCAGTGTGCTGTCTGTTACCAGTGTGCTGTCTGTTACCAGTGTGCTGTCAGTTACCAGTGTGCTGTCAGTTACCAGTGTGCTGTCTGTTACCAGTGTGCTGTCTGTTACCAGTGTGCTGTCAGTTACCAGTGTGCTGTCTGTTACCAGTGTTGGTATGTGCTGTCTGTTACCAGTGTGCTGTCTGTTACCAGTGTGCTGTCAGTTACCAGTGTGCTGTCTGTTACCAGTGTGCTGTCAGTTACCAGTGTGCTGTCAGTTACCAGTGTGCTGTCTGTTACCAGTGTGCTGTCTGTTACCAGTGTGCTGTCTGTTACCAGTGTTGGTATGTGCTGTCTGTTACCAGTGTGCTGTCTGCTACCAGTGTGCTGTCAGTTACCAGTGTTGGTATGTGCTGTCAGTTACCAGTGTGCTGTCTGTTACCAGTGTTGGTATGTGCTGTCAGTTACCAGTGTGCTGTCAGTTACCAGTGTGCTGTCTGTTACCAGTGTGCTGTCAGTTACCAGTGTGCTGTCAGTTACCAGTGTGCTGTCTGTTACCAGTGTGCTGTCAGTTACCAGTGTGCTGTCAGTTACCAGTGTGCTGTCTGTTACCAGTGTGCTGTCTGTTACCAGTGTGCTGTCTGTTACCAGTGTGCTGTCAGTTACCAGTGTGCTGTCTGTTACCAGTGTGCTGTCAGTTACCAGTGTGCTGTCTGTTACCAGTGTGCTGTCAGTTACCAGTGTGCTGTCTGTTACCAGTGTGCTGTCAGTTACCAGTGTGCTGTCTGTTACCAGTGTTGGTATGTGCTGTCTGCTACCAGTGTGCTGTCAGTTACCAGTGTTGGTATGTGCTGTCTGTTACCAGTGTGCTGTCTGTTACCAGTGTTGGTATGTGCTGTCTGTTACCAGTGTGCTGTCTGTTACCAGTGTGCTGTCTGTTACCAGTGTGCTGTCTGTTACCAGTGTGCTGTCAGTTACCAGTGTGCTGTCTGTTACCAGTGTTGGTATGTGCTGTCTGCTACCAGTGTGCTGTCAGTTACCAGTGTTGGTATGTGCTGTCTGTTACCAGTGTGATGTCTGTTACCAGTGTTGGTATGTGCTGTCTGTTACTAGTGTGCTGTCTGTTTTCAGTGTGCTGTCTGTTACCAGTGTGCTGTCTGTTACCAGTGTTGGTATGTGCTGTCTGTTACCAGTGTGCTGTCTGTTACCAGTGTGCTGTCTGTTACCAGTGTGCAGTCCGTTACCAGTGTTGGTATGTGCTGTCTGTTACCAGTGTGCTGTCTGTTACCAGTGTGCTTTCAGTTACCAGTGTGCTGTCTGTTACCAGTGTGCTGTCAGTTACCAGTGTGCTGTCTGTTACCAGTGTGCTGTCAGTTACCAGTGTGCTGTCTGTTACCAGTGTTGGTATGTGCTGTCTGTTACCAGTGTTGGTATGTGCTGTCTGTTACCAGTGTGCTGTCTGTTACCAGTGTGCTGTCTGTTACCAGTGTTAGTATGTGCTGTCTGTTACCAGTGTGCTGTCAGTTACCAGTGTGCTGTCTGTTACCAATGTGCTGTCTGTTACCAGTGTTGGTATGTGCTGTCAGTTACCAGTGTGCTGTCTGTTACCAGTGTGCTGTCAGTTACCAGTGTGCTGTCTGTTACCAGTGTTGGTATGTGCTGTCTGCTACCAGTGTGCTGTCAGTTACCAGTGTTGGTATGTGCTGTCTGTTACCAGTGTGATGTCTGTTACCAGTGTTGGTATGTGCTGTCTGTTACCAGTGTGCTGTCTGTTACCAGTGTGCTGTCTGTTACCAGTGTGCTGTCTGTTACCAGTGTTGGTATGTGCTGTCTGTTACCAGTGTGCTGTCTGTTACCAGTGTGCAGTCCGTTACCAGTGTTGGTATGTGCTGTCTGTTACCAGTGTGCTGTCTGTTACCAGTGTGCTGTCTGTTACCAGTGTGCTGTCAGTTACCAGTGTGCTGTCTGTTACCAGTGTGCTGTCAGTTACCAGTGTGCTGTCTGTTACCAGTGTGCTGTCAGTTACCAGTGTGCTGTCCGTTACCAGTGTGCTGTCTGTTACCAGTGTTGGTATGTGCTGTCTGTTACCAGTGTGCTGTCTGTTACCAGTGTGCTGTCTGTTACCAGTGTGCTGTCTGTTACCAGTGTGCTGTCAGTTACAAGTGTGCTGTCTGTTACCAATGTGCTGTCTGTTACCAGTGTTGGTATGTGCTATCAGTTACCAGTGTGCTGTCAGTTACCAGTGTGCTGTCTGTTACCAGTGTGCTGTCTGTTACCAGTGTTGGTATGTGCTGTCTGTTACCAGTGTGCTGTCAGTTACCAGTGTGCTGTCAGTTACCAGTGTGCTGTCTGTTACCAGTGTGCTGTCTGTTACCAGTGTGCTGTCAGTTACCAGTGTGCTGTCTGTTACCAGTGTTGGTATGTGCTGTCTGTTACCAGTGTGCTGTCTGTTACCAGTGTGCTGTCAGTTACCAGTGTGCTGTCTGTTACCAGTGTGCTGTCAGTTACCAGTGTGCTGTCAGTTACCAGTGTGCTGTCTGTTACCAGTGTGCTGTCTGTTACCAGTGTGCTGTCTGTTACCAGTGTTGGTATGTGCTGTCTGTTACCAGTGTGCTGTCTGCTACCAGTGTGCTGTCAGTTACCAGTGTTGGTATGTGCTGTCAGTTACCAGTGTGCTGTCTGTTACCAGTGTTGGTATGTGCTGTCAGTTACCAGTGTGCTGTCAGTTACCAGTGTGCTGTCTGTTACCAGTGTGCTGTCAGTTACCAGTGTGCTGTCAGTTACCAGTGTGCTGTCTGTTACCAGTGTGCTGTCAGTTACCAGTGTGCTGTCAGTTACCAGTGTGCTGTCTGTTACCAGTGTGCTGTCTGTTACCAGTGTGCTGTCTGTTACCAGTGTGCTGTCAGTTACCAGTGTGCTGTCTGTTACCAGTGTGCTGTCAGTTACCAGTGTGCTGTCTGTTACCAGTGTGCTGTCAGTTACCAGTGTGCTGTCTGTTACCAGTGTGCTGTCAGTTACCAGTGTGCTGTCTGTTACCAGTGTTGGTATGTGCTGTCTGCTACCAGTGTGCTGTCAGTTACCAGTGTTGGTATGTGCTGTCTGTTACCAGTGTGCTGTCTGTTACCAGTGTTGGTATGTGCTGTCTGTTACCAGTGTGCTGTCTGTTACCAGTGTGCTGTCTGTTACCAGTGTGCTGTCTGTTACCAGTGTGCTGTCAGTTACCAGTGTGCTGTCTGTTACCAGTGTTGGTATGTGCTGTCTGCTACCAGTGTGCTGTCAGTTACCAGTGTTGGTATGTGCTGTCTGTTACCAGTGTGATGTCTGTTACCAGTGTTGGTATGTGCTGTCTGTTACCAGTGTGCTGTCTGTTACCAGTGTGCTGTCTGTTACCAGTGTGCTGTCTGTTACCAGTGTTGGTATGTGCTGTCTGTTACCAGTGTGCTGTCTGTTACCAGTGTGCTGTCTGTTACCAGTGTGCAGTCCGTTACCAGTGTTGGTATGTGCTGTCTGTTACCAGTGTGCTGTCTGTTACCAGTGTGCTGTCAGTTACCAGTGTGCTGTCTGTTACCAGTGTGCTGTCAGTTACCAGTGTGCTGTCTGTTACCAGTGTGCTGTCAGTTACCAGTGTGCTGTCTGTTACCAGTGTTGGTATGTGCTGTCTGTTACCAGTGTTGGTATGTGCTGTCTGTTACCAGTGTGCTGTCTGTTACCAGTGTGCTGTCTGTTACCAGTGTTAGTATGTGCTGTCTGTTACCAGTGTGCTGTCAGTTACCAGTGTGCTGTCTGTTACCAATGTGCTGTCTGTTACCAGTGTTGGTATGTGCTGTCAGTTACCAGTGTGCTGTCTGTTACCAGTGTGCTGTCAGTTACCAGTGTGCTGTCTGTTACCAGTGTTGGTATGTGCTGTCTGCTACCAGTGTGCTGTCAGTTACCAGTGTTGGTATGTGCTGTCTGTTACCAGTGTGATGTCTGTTACCAGTGTTGGTATGTGCTGTCTGTTACCAGTGTGCTGTCTGTTACCAGTGTGCTGTCTGTTACCAGTGTGCTGTCTGTTACCAGTGTGCTGTCTGTTACCAGTGTTGGTATGTGCTGTCTGTTACCAGTGTGCTGTCTGTTACCAGTGTGCAGTCCGTTACCAGTGTTGGTATGTGCTGTCTGTTACCAGTGTGCTGTCTGTTACCAGTGTGCTGTCTGTTACCAGTGTGCTGTCAGTTACCAGTGTGCTGTCTGTTACCAGTGTGCTGTCAGTTACCAGTGTGCTGTCTGTTACCAGTGTGCTGTCAGTTACCAGTGTGCTGTCCGTTACCAGTGTGCTGTCTGTTACCAGTGTTGGTATGTGCTGTCTGTTACCAGTGTGCTGTCTGTTACCAGTGTGCTGTCTGTTACCAGTGTGCTGTCTGTTACCAGTGTGCTGTCAGTTACAAGTGTGCTGTCTGTTACCAATGTGCTGTCTGTTACCAGTGTTGGTATGTGCTATCAGTTACCAGTGTGCTGTCAGTTACCAGTGTGCTGTCTGTTACCATTGTGCTGTCAGTTACCAGTGTGCTGTCTGTTACCAGTGTGCTGTCTGTTACCAGTGTGCTGTCAGTTACCAGTGTGCTGTCAGTTACCAGTGTGCTGTCTGTTACCAGTGTGCTGTCTGTTACCAGTGTGCTGTCAGTTACCAGTGTGCTGTCTGTTACCAGTGTTGGTATGTGCTGTCTGTTACCAGTGTGCTGTCTGTTACCAGTGTGCTGTCAGTTACCAGTGTGCTGTCTGTTACCAGTGTGCTGTCAGTTACCAGTGTGCTGTCAGTTACCAGTGTGCTGTCTGTTACCAGTGTGCTGTCTGTTACCAGTGTGCTGTCTGTTACCAGTGTTGGTATGTGCTGTCTGTTACCAGTGTGCTGTCTGCTACCAGTGTGCTGTCAGTTACCAGTGTTGGTATGTGCTGTCAGTTACCAGTGTGCTGTCTGTTACCAGTGTTGGTATGTGCTGTCAGTTACCAGTGTGCTGTCAGTTACCAGTGTGCTGTCTGTTACCAGTGTGCTGTCAGTTACCAGTGTGCTGTCAGTTACCAGTGTGCTGTCTGTTACCAGTGTGCTGTCAGTTACCAGTGTGCTGTCAGTTACCAGTGTGCTGTCTGTTACCAGTGTGCTGTCTGTTACCAGTGTGCTGTCTGTTACCAGTGTGCTGTCAGTTACCAGTGTGCTGTCTGTTACCAGTGTGCTGTCAGTTACCAGTGTGCTGTCTGTTACCAGTGTGCTGTCAGTTACCAGTGTGCTGTCTGTTACCAGTGTGCTGTCAGTTACCAGTGTGCTGTCTGTTACCAGTGTTGGTATGTGCTGTCTGCTACCAGTGTGCTGTCAGTTACCAGTGTTGGTATGTGCTGTCTGTTACCAGTGTGCTGTCTGTTACCAGTGTTGGTATGTGCTGTCTGTTACCAGTGTGCTGTCTGTTACCAGTGTGCTGTCTGTTACCAGTGTGCTGTCTGTTACCAGTGTGCTGTCAGTTACCAGTGTGCTGTCTGTTACCAGTGTTGGTATGTGCTGTCTGCTACCAGTGTGCTGTCAGTTACCAGTGTTGGTATGTGCTGTCTGTTACCAGTGTGATGTCTGTTACCAGTGTTGGTATGTGCTGTCTGTTACCAGTGTGCTGTCTGTTACCAGTGTGCTGTCTGTTACCAGTGTGCTGTCTGTTACCAGTGTTGGTATGTGCTGTCTGTTACCAGTGTGCTGTCTGTTACCAGTGTGCAGTCCGTTACCAGTGTTGGTATGTGCTGTCTGTTACCAGTGTGCTGTCTGTTACCAGTGTGCTGTCAGTTACCAGTGTGCTGTCTGTTACCAGTGTGCTGTCAGTTACCAGTGTGCTGTCTGTTACCAGTGTGCTGTCAGTTACCAGTGTGCTGTCTGTTACCAGTGTTGGTATGTGCTGTCTGTTACCAGTGTTGGTATGTGCTGTCTGTTACCAGTGTGCTGTCTGTTACCAGTGTGCTGTCTGTTACCAGTGTTAGTATGTGCTGTCTGTTACCAGTGTGCTGTCAGTTACCAGTGTGCTGTCTGTTACCAATGTGCTGTCTGTTACCAGTGTTGGTATGTGCTGTCAGTTACCAGTGTGCTGTCTGTTACCAGTGTGCTGTCAGTTAGCAGTGTGCTGTCTGTTACCAGTGTGCTGTCTGTTACCAGTGTGCTGTCAGTTACCAGTGTGCTGTCAGTTACCAGTGTGCTGTCAGTTACCAGTGTGCTGTCTGTTACCAGTGTGCTGTCTGTTACCAGTGTTGGTATGTGCTGTCAGTTACCAGTGTGCTGTCTGTTACCAGTGTGCTGTCTGCTACCAGTGTGCTGTCTGTTACCAGTGTTGGTATGTGCTGTCAGTTACCAGTGTGCTGTCAGTTACCAGTGTGCTGTCTGTTACCAGTGTGCTGTCTGTTACCAGTGTTGGTATGTGCTGTCTGTTACCAGTGTGCTGTCTGCTACCAGTGTGCTGTCTGTTACCAGTGTGCTGTCTGTTACCAGTGTTGGTATGTGCTGTCTAATACCAGTGTGCTGTCTGCTACCAGTGTGCTGTCAGTTACCAGTGTTGGTATGTGCTGTCAGTTACCAGTGTGCTGTCTGTTACCAGTGTTGGTATGTGCTGTCAGTTACCAGTGTGCTGTCAGTTACCAGTGTGCTGTCTGTTACCAGTGTGCTGTCAGTTACCAGTGTGCTGTCAGTTACCAGTGTGCTGTCTGTTACCAGTGTGCTGTCAGTTACCAGTGTGCTGTCAGTTACCAGTGTGCTGTCTGTTACCAGTGTGCTGTCTGTTACCAGTGTGCTGTCAGTTACCAGTGTGCTGTCTGTTACCAGTGTGCTGTCAGTTACCAGTGTGCTGTCTGTTACCAGTGTGCTGTCAGTTACCAGTGTGCTGTCTGTTACCAGTGTGCTGTCAGTTACCAGTGTGCTGTCTGTTACCAGTGTTGGTATGTGCTGTCTGCTACCAGTGTGCTGTCAGTTACCAGTGTTGGTATGTGCTGTCTGTTACCAGTGTGCTGTCTGTTACCAGTGTTGGTATGTGCTGTCTGTTACCAGTGTGCTGTCTGTTACCAGTGTGCTGTCTGTTACCAGTGTGCTGTCTGTTACCAGTGTGCTGTCAGTTACCAGTGTGCTGTCTGTTACCAGTGTTGGTATGTGCTGTCTGCTACCAGTGTGCTGTCAGTTACCAGTGTTGGTATGTGCTGTCTGTTACCAGTGTGATGTCTGTTACCAGTGTTGGTATGTGCTGTCTGTTACCAGTGTGCTGTCTGTTACCAGTGTGCTGTCTGTTACCAGTGTGCTGTCTGTTACCAGTGTTGGTATGTGCTGTCTGTTACCAGTGTGCTGTCTGTTACCAGTGTGCAGTCCGTTACCAGTGTTGGTATGTGCTGTCTGTTACCAGTGTGCTGTCTGTTACCAGTGTGCTGTCAGTTACCAGTGTGCTGTCTGTTACCAGTGTGCTGTCAGTTACCAGTGTGCTGTCTGTTACCAGTGTGCTGTCAGTTACCAGTGTGCTGTCTGTTACCAGTGTTGGTATGTGCTGTCTGTTACCAGTGTTGGTATGTGCTGTCTGTTACCAGTGTGCTGTCTGTTACCAGTGTGCTGTCTGTTACCAGTGTTAGTATGTGCTGTCTGTTACCAGTGTGCTGTCAGTTACCAGTGTGCTGTCTGTTACCAATGTGCTGTCTGTTACCAGTGTTGGTATGTGCTGTCAGTTACCAGTGTGCTGTCTGTTACCAGTGTGCTGTCAGTTAGCAGTGTGCTGTCTGTTACCAGTGTGCTGTCTGTTACCAGTGTGCTGTCAGTTACCAGTGTGCTGTCAGTTACCAGTGTGCTGTCAGTTACCAGTGTGCTGTCTGTTACCAGTGTGCTGTCTGTTACCAGTGTTGGTATGTGCTGTTAGTTACCAGTGTGCTGTCTGTTACCAGTGTGCTGTCTGCTACCAGTGTGCTGTCTGTTACCAGTGTTGGTATGTGCTGTCAGTTACCAGTGTGCTGTCAGTTACCAGTGTGCTGTCAGTTACCAGTGTGCTGTCTGTTACCAGTGTTGGTATGTGCTGTCAGTTACCAGTGTGCTGTCTGTTACCAGTGTGCTGTCTGTTACCAGTGTGCTGTCAGTTACCAGTGTGCTGTCTGTTACCAGGGTGCTGTCAGTTACCAGTGTGCTGTCAGTTACCAGTGTGCTGTCTGTTACCATTGTGCTGTCTGTTACCAGTGTGCTGTCAGTTACCATTGTGCTGTCTGTTACCAGTGTGCTGTCTGTTACCAGTGTGCTGTCAGTTACCAGTGTGCTGTCTGTTACCAGTGTGCTGTCAGTTACCAGTGTGCTGTCAGTTACCAGTGTGCTGTCAGTTACCAGTGTGCTGTCTGTTACCAGTGTGCTGTCTGTTACCAGTGTGCTGTCAGTTACCAGTGTTGGTATGTGCTGTCTGTTACCAGTGTGCTGTCAGTTACCAGTGTGCTGTCAGTTACCAGTGTGCTGTCAGTTACCAGTGTGCTGTCTGTTACCAGTGTGCTGTCTGTTACCAGTGTTGGTATGTGCTGTCAGTTACCAGTGTGCTGTCTGTTACCAGTGTGCTGTCTGCTACCAGTGTGCTGTCTGTTACCAGTGTTGGTATGTGCTGTCAGTTACCAGTGTGCTGTCAGTTACCAGTGTGCTGTCTGTTACCAGTGTGCTGTCTGTTACCAGTGTTGGTATGTGCTGTCAGTTACCAGTGTGCTGTCTGTTACCAGTGTGCTGTCTGTTACCAGTGTGCTGTCAGTTACCAGTGTGCTGTCTGTTACCAGGGTGCTGTCAGTTACCAGTGTGCTGTCAGTTACCAGTGTGCTGTCTGTTACCAGTGTGCTGTCTGTTACCAGTGTGCTGTCAGTTACCATTGTGCTGTCTGTTACCAGTGTGCTGTCTGTTACCAGTGTGCTGTCATTTACCAGTGTGCTGTCTGTTACCAGTGTGCTGTCAGTTACCAGTGTGCTGTCAGTTACCAGTGTGCTGTCAGTTACCAGTGTGCTGTCTGTTACCAGTGTGCTGTCTGTTACCAGTGTGCTGTCAGTTACCAGTGTTGGTATGTGCTGTCTGTTACCAGTGTGCTGTCTGTTACCAGTGTGCTGTCAGTTACCAGTGTGCTGTCTGTTACCAGTGTGCTGTCTGTTACCAGTGTGCTGTCTGTTACCAGTGTGCTGTCAGTTACCAGTGTGCTGTCTGTTACCAGTGTGCTGTCAGTTACCAGTGTGCTGTCTGTTACCAGTGTTGGTATGTGCTGTCTGCTACCAGTGTGCTGTCAGTTACCAGTGTTGGTTTGTGCTGTCTGTTACCAGTGTGCTGTCTGTTACCAGTGTTGGTATGTGCTGTCTGTTACCATTGTGCTGTCTGTTACCAGTGTGCTGTCTGTTAGCAGTGTGCTGTCTGTTACCAGTGTGCTGTCAGTTACCAGTGTGCTGTCTGTTACCAGTGTTGGTATGTGCTGTCTGCTACCAGTGTGCTGTCAGTTACCAGTGTTGGTATGTGCTGTCTGTTACCAGTGTGATGTCTGTTACCAGTGTTGGTATGTGCTGTCTGTTACCAGTGTGCTGTCTGTTACCAGTGTGCTGTCTGTTACCAGTGTGCTGTCTGTTACCAGTGTTGGTATGTGATGTCTGTTACCAGTGTTGGTATGTGCTGTCTGTTACCAGTGTACTGTCTGTTACCAGTGTGCTGTCTGTTACCAGTGTTGGTATGTGCTGTCTGTTACCAGTGTGCTGTCTGTTACCAGTGTGCTGTCTGTTACCAGTGTGCTGTCAGTTACCAGTGTGCTGTCTGTTACCAGTGTGCAGTCAGTTACCAGTGTGCTGTCTGTTACCAGTGTTCTGTCAGTTACCAGTGTGCTGTCTGTTACCAGTGTTGGTATGTGCTGTCTGTTACCAGTGTTGGTATGTGCTGTCTGTTACCAGTGTGCTGTCTGTTACCAGTGTGCTGTCTGTTACCAGTGTTGGTATGTGCTGTCTGTTACCAGTGTGCTGTCTGTTACCAGTGTTGGTATGTGCTGTCTGTTACCAGTGTGCTGTCTCGTTACCAGTGTGCTGTCTGTTACCAGTGTGCTGTCTGTTACCAGTGTGCTGTCTGTTACCAGTGTTGGTATGTGCTGTCTGCTACCAGTGTGCTGTCAGTTACCAGTGTTGGTATGTGCTGTCTGTTACCAGTGTGATGTCTGTTACCAGTGTTAGTATGTGCTGTCTGTTACCAGTGTGCTGTCTGTTACCAGTGTGCTGTCTGTTACCAGTGTTGGTATGTGCTGTCTGTTACCAGTGTTGGTATGTGCTGTCTGTTACCAGTGTGCTGTCTGTTACCAGTGTGCTGTCTGTTACCAGTGTTGGTATGTGCTGTCTGTTACCAGTGTGCTGTCTGTTACCAGTGTGCTGTCTGTTACCAGTGTGCTGTCAGTTACCAGTGTGCTGTCTGTTACCAGTGTGCTGTCAGTTACCAGTGTGCTGTCTGTTACCAGTGTGCTGTAAGTTACCAGTTTGCTGTCTGTTACCAGTGTGCTGTCAGTTACCAGTGTGCTGTCTGTTACCAGTGTGCTGTCTGTTACCAGTGTGCTGTCAGTTACCAGTGTTCTGTCAGTTACCAGTGTGCTGTCAGTTACCAGTGTGCTGTCTGTTA
Source organism: Eucyclogobius newberryi (assembly GCF_026437365.1). Taxonomy (NCBI): domain Eukaryota; kingdom Metazoa; phylum Chordata; class Actinopteri; order Gobiiformes; family Gobiidae; genus Eucyclogobius; species Eucyclogobius newberryi. The sequence goes on along the minus strand of NW_027316167.1, from coordinate 28,499,725 downwards.
CCAGTGTGCTGTCAGTTACCAGTGTGCTGTCTGTTACCAGTGTTGGTATGTGCTGTCAGCTACCAGTGTGCTGTCAGTTACCAGTGTTGGTATGTGCTGTCTGTTACCAGTGTGCTGTCTGTTACCAGTGTGCTGTCTGTTACCAGTTTGCTGTCTGTTACCAGTGTGCTGTCAGTTACCAGTGTGCTGTCTGTTACCAGTGTTGGTATGTGCTGTCTGTTACCAGTGTGCTGTCAGTTACCAGTGTGCTGTCTGTTACCAGTGTTGGTATGTGCTGTCTGTTACCAGTGTGCTGTCTGTTACCAGTGTGCTGTCTGTTACCAGTTTGCTGTCTGTTACCAGTGTGCTGTCTGCTACCAGTGTGCTGTCAGTTACCAGTGTTGGTATGTGCTGTCTGTTACCAGTGTGATGTCTGTTACCAGTGTTGGTATGTGCTGTCTTTTACCAGTGTGCTGTCTGTTACCAGTGTGCTGTCTGTTACCAGTGTTGGTATGTGCTGTCTGTTACCAGTGTGCTGTCTGTTACCAGTGTGCTGTCAGTTACCAGTGTGCTGTCTGTTACCAGTGTGCTGTCAGTTACCAGTGTGCTGTCTGTTACCAGTGTGCTGTCAGTTACCAGTGTGCTGTCTGTTACCAGTGTGCTGTCTGTTACCAGTGTTGGTATGTGCTGTCTGTTACCAGTGTGCTGTCTGTTACCAGTGTGCAGTCTGTTACCAGTGTGCTGTCAGTTACAAGTGTGCTGTCTGTTACCAATGTGCTGTCTGTTACCAGTGTTGGTATGTGCTATCAGTTACCAGTGTGCTGTCAGTTACCAGTGTGCTGTCTGTTACCAGTGTGCTGTCAGTTACCAGTGTGCTGTCTGTTACCAGTGTGCTGTCTGTTACCAGTGTGCTGTCAGTTACCAGTGTGCTGTCAGTTACCAGTGTGCTGTCTGTTACCAGTGTGCTGTCTGTTACCAGTGTGCTGTCAGTTACCAGTGTGCTGTCTGTTACCAATGTTGGTATGTGCTGTCTGTTACCAGTGTGCTGTCTGTTACCAGTGTGCTGTCAGTTACCAGTGTGCTGTCTGTTACCAGTGTGCTGTCAGTTACCAGTGTGCTGTCAGTTACCAGTGTGCTGTCTGTTACCAGTGTGCTGTCTGTTACCAGTGTGCTGTCTGTTACCAGTGTTGGTATGTGCTGTCTGTTACCAGTGTGCTGTCTGCTACCAGTGTGCTGTCTGTTACCAGTGTTGGTATGTGCTGTCAGTTACCAGTGTGCTGTCAGTTACCAGTGTGCTGTCTGTTACCAGTGTGCTGTCAGTTACCAGTGTGCTGTCAGTTACCAGTGTGCTGTCAGTTACCAGTGTGCTGTCAGTTACCAGTGTGCTGTCTGTTACCAGTGTGCTGTCTGTTACCAGTGTGCTGTCTGTTACCAGTGTGCTGTCAGTTACCAGTGTGCTGTCTGTTACCAGTGTGCTGTCAGTTACCAGTGTGCTGTCTGTTACCAGTGTGCTGTCAGTTACCAGTGTGCTGTCTGTTACCAGTGTGCTGTCAGTTACCAGTGTGCTGTCTGTTACCAGTGTTGGTATGTGCTGTCTGCTACCAGTGTGCTGTCAGTTACCAGTGTTGGTATGTGCTGTCTGTTACCAGTGTGCTGTCTGTTACCAGTGTTGGTGTGTGCTGTCTGTTACCAGTGTGCTGTCTGTTACCAGTGTGCTGTCTGTTACCAGTGTGCTGTCTGTTACCAGTGTGCTGTCAGTTACCAGTGTGCTGTCTGTTACCAGTGTTGGTATGTGCTGTCTGCTACCAGTGTGCTGTCTGTTACCAGTGTTGGTATGTGCTGTCTGCTACCAGTGTGCTGTCTGTTACCAGTGTGCTGTCAGTTACCAGTGTGCTGTCAGTTACCAGTGTGCTGTCTGTTACCAGTGTGCTGTCTGTTACCAGTGTGCTGTCTGCTACCAGTGTGCTGTCAGTTACCAGTGTTGGTATGTGCTGTCTGTTACCAGTGTGCTGTCTGTTACCAGTGTGCTGTCAGTTACCAGTGTGCTGTCTGTTACCAGTGTGCTGTCTGTTACCAGTGTGCTGTCTGTTACCAGTGTGCTGTCAGTTACCAGTGTGCTGTCTGTTACCAGTGTGCTGTCAGTTACCAGTGTGCTGTCTGTTACCAGTGTTGGTATGTGCTGTCTGCTACCAGTGTGCTGTCAGTTACCAGTGTTGGTATGTGCTGTCTGTTACCAGTGTGCTGTCTGTTACCAGTGTTGGTATGTGCTGTCTGTTACCATTGTGCTGTCTGTTACCAGTGTGCTGTCTGTTACCAGTGTGCTGTCTGTTACCAGTGTGCTGTCAGTTACCAGTGTGCTGTCTGTTACCAGTGTTGGTATGTGCTGTCTGCTACCAGTGTGCTGTCAGTTACCAGTGTTGGTATGTGCTGTCTGTTACCAGTGTGATGTCTGTTACCAGTGTTGGTATGTGCTGTCTGTTACCAGTGTGCTGTCTGTTACCAGTGTGCTGTCTGTTACCAGTGTTGGTATGTGCTGTCTGTTACCAGTGTGCTGTCTGTTACCAGTGTGCTGTCTGTTACCAGTGTTGGTATGTGCTGTCTGTTACCAGTGTGCTGTCTGTTACCAGTGTGCTGTCTGTTACCAGTGTGCTGTCAGTTACCAGTGTGCTGTCTGTTACCAGTGTGCAGTCAGTTACCAGTGTGCTGTCTGTTACCAGTGTGCTGTCAGTTACCAGTGTGCTGTCTGTTACCAGTGTTGGTATGTGCTGTCTGTTACCAGTGTTGGTATGTGCTGTCTGTTACCAGTGTGCTGTCTGTTACCAGTGTGCTGTCTGTTACCAGTGTGCTGTCAGTTACCAGTGTGCTGTCAGTTACCAGTGTGCTGTCTGTTACCAATGTGCTGTCTGTTACCAGTGTTGGTATGTGCTGTCAGTTACCAGTGTGCTGTCTGTTACCAGTGTGCTGTCAGTTACCAGTGTGCTGTCTGTTACCAGTGTGCTGTCTGTTACCAGTGTGCTGTCAGTTACCAGTGTGCTGTCAGTTACCAGTGTGCTGTCAGTTACCAGTGTGCTGTCTGCTACCAGTGTGCTGTCTGTTACCAGTGTTGGTATGTGCTGTCAGTTACCAGTGTGCTGTCAGTTACCAGTGTGCTGTCTGTTACCAGTGTGCTGTCTGTTACCAGTGTTGGTATGTGCTGTCTGTTACCAGTGTGCTTTCAGTTACCAGTGTGCTGTCTGTTACCAGTGTGCTGTCAGTTACCAGTGTGCTGTCAGTTACCAGTGTGCTGTCTGTTACCAGTGTGCTGTCAGTTACCAGTGTGCTGTCTGTTACCAGTGTGCTGTCTGTTACCAGTGTGCTGTCAGTTACCAGTGTGCTGTCAGTTACCAGTGTGCTGTCTGTTACCAGTGTGCTGTCTGTTACCAGTGTGCTGTCTGCTACCAGTGTGCTGTCAGTTACCAGTGTTGGTATGTGCTGTCTGTTACCAGTGTGCTGTCTGTTACCAGTGTGCTGTCAGTTACCAGTGTGCTGTCTGTTACCAGTGTGCTGTCTGTTACCAGTGTGCTGTCAGTTACCAGTGTGCTGTCTGTTACCAGTGTGCTGTCTGTTACCAGTGTGCTGTCAGTTACCAGTGTGCTGTCTGTTACCAGTGTGCTGTCAGTTACCAGTGTGCTGTCTGTTACCAGTGTGCTGTCTGTTACCAGTGTTGGTATGTGCTGTCAGTTACCAGTGTGCTGTCTGTTACCAGTGTGCTGTCAGTTACCAGTGTGCTGTCTGTTACCAGTGTGCTGTCTGTTACCAGTGTGCTGTCTGCTACCAGTGTGCTGTCAGTTACCAGTGTTGGTATGTGCTGTCTGTTACCAGTGTGCTGTCTGTTACCAGTGTGCTGTCAGTTACCAGTGTGCTGTCTGTTACCAGTGTGCTGTCTGTTACCAGTGTGCTGTCTGTTACCAGTGTTGGTATGTGCTGTCTGTTACCAGTGTGCTGTCTGTTACCAGTGTGCTGTCTGTTACCAGTGTGCTGTCTGTTACCAGTGTTGGTATGTGCTGTCTGTTACCAGTGTGCTGTCTGTTACCAGTGTGCTGTCTGTTACCAGTGTGCTGTCTGCTACCAGTGTGCTGTCAGTTACCAGTGTTGGTATGTGCTGTCAGTTACCAGTGTGCTGTCTGTTACCAGTGTGCTGTCTGCTACCAGTGTGCTGTCAGTTACCAGTGTTGGTATGTGCTGTCTGTTACCAGTGTGCTGTCTGTTACCAGTGTGCTGTCAGTTACCAGTGTGCTGTCTGTTACCAGTGTGCTGTCTGTTACCAGTGTGCTGTCTGTTACCAGTGTTGGTATGTGCTGTCTGTTACCAGTGTGCTGTCTGTTACCAGTGTGCTGTCTGTTACCAGTGTTGGTATGTGCTGTCTGTTACCAGTGTTGCTATGTGCTGTCTGTTACCAGTGTGCTGTCTGTTACCAGTGTTGGTATGTGCTGTCTGTTACCAGTGTTGGTATGTGCTGTCTGTTACCAGTGTGCTGTCTGTTACCAGTGTTGGTACTGGTCTGATGTTTAAATAAAGCAAACAGGAAACGAATTATGCTATGCTATGTGATGTTATGCTATGCTATGCTATGTTATGCTATGCTATGTTACCCGGTACTTAATCGTCTTACCCGGAGATCGTCACGTTATCCCGTCGCAATACTGACCTAACCTAATACTGATGTGCAATTCTGTCATATGTGCAATTGCTGTTGGAATTCATGTGCAATTCATGTGCAATTACTGTGAAATTCATGTGCAATTCATGTGCAATTACTGAGAAATCCATGTGCAATCTATGTGCTGTCGTGACACATATTCATGTGCAATTACTGTCGGGATCACATGCAATGGTATTTATTTATTTATTTGTCTATGGGAGTTTTTGTTTATTTATAGGAGATCTTCTACTGAAAGTGTTTTTCAGACTTCCTATAAGTGATCTGTTCTTCTGTATCTACCTCTGGATCTACCTGCGTTGCACCAATGAAATTTCCCCATGTGGGACAATAAAGGAATATCTTATCTTATCTTGTTATGCTATGTGATGTTATGCTATGTTATCTTATGCTATGTTATCTTATGCTATGCTATGTTATGCTATGTTATGCTATGCTATGCTATGCTATGTTATGCTATGTTATGCTATGCTATGCTATGCTATGCTATGTGATGTTATTAATGAGTGATGGGATGGGATTAAAAAAGTCTTTCCTTCCCACTCCTTTATGGGCAAATGCAATAATAACCTAGCACACTACATGCTTGCCTTGTATTGTTTTTGTATTATATTTGTTTTGTTACTATAGAACTGTCTACAAGTATGCAATTTATGTTCCATTGTAAATTAAATCACTTGCCCAAGATGAATAATAAAAATGTAAAAAAAAAAAACACAATACAAAGGTGATACAACGACAAATAGATTTTTTGTTGTTTGTCAAGGTGTGAAACACTAACAAGACTTCCACCACATAGTTGTTTTTTTCATTACAAAGACATATTTTTTCTAACTGAATATTATGTGCAGTGACTTGTGTGTGGTGATGCAGATTGTAGGCTTTAAAAAAATGAAAGGACTGTGTGCGACAAAGACAGGGCTGACTTTGAGCTTTCCTTTATTGTATTGAATGTATAGCATGGACTTAGACTATGTATATAAATAAACTTATCTTCATGTGTGAGATCGACTGAGCGCTTGGACAGCTCTCACATATGTGACCTATATAAATTGGCCGTGTGACGTCACCAGGGAGATAGTCAGGGTTAATTCATTACAGGCAATGCAGAGACATCTCCATGGAAACAAACAGGTAATATACCCTCCTCCAGAACATGTTTGAAGAGGTAAAATAAAACAAAGTGACCAAAGAAGACGTCCGCGTACATGGGAATCATCCTGGTGCTTTCTGTTGTGAGTCAGTGGTTTTGAATCCACGTTGGAGGGAATCGTCTTTTGTGGATATCAAGTTTCGTACCCGTTATGTCAAGCTGTACTTTGATTAAAATAGCACCAGCTCTACTCCTGACTCACAACAGAAAGTACCAGGATTCAGTATGCGTATTAACCATGTTGTGGTGGAAAATTTTATTAGAACTGATAGGGAGCAGGACTTTTTAATCATCATTTTGTCATTTATACTTTGGTAATTTTTGTTTGTCTTTGTACTTTATCTAATGCTCAATGTCTATAAAATGTGAACAAATCTTGACAAAACATATTCTTAATTTGAGTTTGTGAATTCTTCTCATTTACAGTAATGAAATTAACAGAATAATTATCAATGGTTCTGTCCACAAGGTGTTAGTGACACAGAAACATCATTTAAATCTACATAAAATAAAGACAGTGTTTTTAGGGTGAATAATTATTTTCATAATTCAAACAAACAGGTAAAGTTCTTTGCTTCATTATGACCACAAATATACCATTACATGTTCAAACAAGACAAGCAGGTGGCTCTCCATCAGAAAAGTTTAAATTCCATCCATCCATCCATTTTCTACCGCTTGTTCCCTTTCGGGGTCGCGGGTGACTGGAGCCTATCCCAGTGACATACAAATAAATCAAGTTATATCAGAATTATACAACAAAACTATTTATATTCTTAGCCAAAGATTCTGGAGGAGAAATGTCCTGCTGAGTTCATGTGGTTTTTGTCATTCAGTTGAGGTCATCTCCAACCGCCGCCAAACCTATTTATCTGGCCCTCACAACACTGCTTTAATGTAATAGTAATAATATTAATAATAATAATACAGATGAAACCACATTAAAATCACAGTACAAAAACTAGAGGCTTGAAAATAATATATACAGATCAAATCCCCTCAGTCATAAGCACAGCCAAACAGAACAGCTTTAGCAGAGGGGCCTATCTCATGACTTCTTGAAAACGGTCCCATATTTTAGCTGCAGAGAAATGAAACGCTGATTCCTCATGTTTAGTTATGACTCTGGCCCAGCAGGAGGCCGGTCCCTGGGCTCCACAAACGTATCCCAGATGTACTTTGATGCTAGGCCATGGAGAGATTTATACACATGCAGAGCTACTTTAAAATCGATTCTCTGAGCCTGAGGCCAGCGCAGAGACCCGAGCTCAGGACTAATGTGATCGTACTTCCTGGTTCCAGTCAGGACCCGAGCGGCAGCGTTCTGGATGTGCTGCGGTAGTCTAATCTACTGGAGACAAACGCATGGATGCTGTAAGTCAAGTGGCAGCACATGAGTTGGAAATGTTACAGGAACTCGAGCTCCATGACATGTTGATAGGGAGAATCGGAATTCTAACCAAAAGTCAGGCACAAAATATGGTCAAGGAACACACTTTTCCCGACCCTTCAAACCTTAATGTGACAAAATAAAGTTCCCTTGTTTTTATTTGTGAAATAATAAATATGATCAGAACTAGAAGAGGTTTTTCTTGATGTACTTCTGTGCGGTTGCCGGGTAACCAGAACGTACATTTATAAACCACAAAAATGGGACAATTTGATGGATATTTCAGCAAATTCACACATACAACTACCTCCGCTGTGTGTTTCGAGCATTCCAACTCGTCATGAACACTCTCACTCAGGCTTAGGCGGCAGTGGCTTAGTCGGTATGGAGTGCTTGACCTCCGACCTGAAGGTTGGCGGTTCCGATCCTGCTCTCGACTCCCTCTCAGGTGAATACTGTTGGGTCCTTGGATCCACTTTCACCCTGCGCACACTGCTGTCTGAATGTGTACAAAGTGCTCTGAGTGCCCGGAACATAGAGAAGTGCCGTACGAAGAGTTCAAGATCTCACTTTGGAGCTCACGTGGGACGACCCTCCTGAACCATGTGCGAAGAATAAATACACACGCCAATTCTTCCCCTTTTTCCAATTGTCATGCTCCTTTATCCTGGAGAGGCCATTAAAGCAAACACAGGCTATTCTGTTATCTTCTTGTGACGCTGCGGTTGAGTCCCATTGTCGACGCTTCAAAATAATACTCTTAAGTGTTTTTCGGCCTTCGGCAAAAAGGCATAAAGAAACACACGCCATGTCGTGTTTCTGTGCTTCTCGGGGATGTTACATCGACGTATATTCGTTTCCTGTAGATGGTTACTACTTGTTCGACATGCGCGCCATCAGAGACTTTTTAAATCCAGGTTTAAAACTTAAATATTCAGACTGGCTTTTAACACTCTGTAATGTAGTGACACTTTATTTTGTACAGGTTGTATTTACCCATGTTGCGAGTGTGTATGGAGAAGTTAGTCCCCACAATGGTCCACACAGGCACACACACACACGAATGATTGACAACCTGGGAGCTCTGTTGCGAGTTATTTGATTCATCCCACCGAATAGAGGGATTATCCAAAGATAAGTGGAATGGATCTCTGGGAATGTGCAGCGTTTCCCGTAATGGAAGATGATCAGACGGCTTCATGCGTGATATGTTTTTCCGGTCATGCATGGCGACAACAAACATAACGCTGCAGTGATACTATGTGATTGAAGGAGACCGTTTCGGAGAGATGATGGAGCACATTTCATGCAGATGAACGTCTTGTGTTGTGGCGCTTTCGTTTTTGTTGAGAAATTGCCACAGAATTGCCTTCGGCGCTCTGATTTAGCATTTTCGCAGTCTGGTACGGGGAGTTGGACGTTTGAGAGTGAATGATGGTGGGCTATAACTCTGAAAATATACAGTACAGGATTATTGTTAATCCATGTTATTAAAGTTGGAGTATCTGGTTTGGTGTGTTGGTGTTTAAATCTAAGTTCCCTGCTCTCACAGACCCTTTTGGCTGTGGTTTCTTTTGGCACAGGTTTAGAACAGTTTTTTCAGATGCTCAGCTCTCATCCCAAAGCGTCAGATATTGACTCACTAAGCTGTGCATGGAGAAAATTAATGTTTTCTAATTAGATCAAAACAGTAAAAAGTTCTGATTTGGAAATATGCTTTTCTGCACTACATATGTACATTCAACTGTAAATTTTGTGTACATAGTAAGCCTATTTTTAATTGTTAAATTGTTTTTCCTTTTTGACTTATATAGGTTGTTTTATGTTTTACAAAGCGCCACACATAAGGTGGAGGCGTCGACGAGAGAGTCGTCGTAAAAGGAACATAAGCTCAGCAAAGACGTGTGCAGTTTGCAGATAGCGCGTTGATATGGGAAAGAATCAATCTAAAAGTGATGTGTCCATCCCGGAGACGTCATGCTGGCAATGTCAAATAAATGATGGGAAAGAGTGTCTGGAATGCTATGTATGTGGTCTGTAATTTCTTTGTGATTTGAATGCATTTTTCCTGTTGTGTGAAGCACTTTGAATTGCCTTGTGTATGAAATGTGCTCTTCAGATAAACTAGCCTTGCACAGAATCACCAAAGCCAGTACCCATTTGTGAATTCTGTTCATTGACAATGGCAATAAGCCTTTTTCTTATTCTGACTCTAAATGAAAAAGCCACGACCAAAAATATACAAAACTAGACAGTCTTATTCCATTGATAACATCAGTTCAAAGATGCAGCAGGCGAGACTTGGCTTTCCTCTGTAAAGCACTGATCTTACATAAGCCATAAGCTCATGAGACATACTTTAGAGCGAGTTTTCTTTACTGTCCTTTCAGGGCCGGCCCAGCCTATAAGCGAACTAAGCAGCCGCGTAGGGCCCCGAGGCGTTAATAGGGCCCCCAATCTGGCAACCCGTCTTATGCGAAGTGCAAGCGCAGCGTGCGCCACTAGTGTAGTAGCGCTGCTGGCGCGGCAGCGCACACAGCGGTAACATAACACACAAACTGCATTTATTTGTAATGACAATCTGGCAACCAAGACACCAAACCTGCGCTGATTGGGCGCGAGCAGAAGAGCAAAACATAAACACAACAGAACGTGGTCATCATGTCCAGAGGAATATATCTCCTGGTGCCGAAAAACGAAAGAAGAAACTTCTTGACGATGTAAAGAAACTGCAAACTCAACAACACTCTCCAGGTATTGAACTTCTCTTACAAAGAGACGGTTAATGCTGCTGTTTGAAACAACACGATTCTGTCACGTTAGTTCGCTCAGGCTGGAGGCGACGAGAGCTCTGCCCCGCGCACAATAATATGTCTGAATGAAAGATAATAAGCTTAACATTTACACCAGCCCCGTAGTGTTAGCTGCAGGTGAGGGGCCTCTGTGCCCCGGGGTCACTAAGAGGCGGGGATCCGGTCCGGACGAGCGCCGTCTCGTCCAGAACCTCTGATGTGAGACTTTGGAGTGAACAGTGTGCGGCCCTGTCCCGGGCCCCTGTCCCGGGCCCCTGTCCCGGGCCCCTGTCCCGGGCCCCTGTCCCGGGCCCCTGTCCCGGGCCCCCTGTCCCGGGCCCCTGTGCAGCCTCAGTCAGAGATGAGCGGGTTTGAGTTTGCGTCCCTCTTTCTCACATCACCATGTGTGAGATCAATCGTGACTCGTGATGTCTGTTTGACTTCTTAAAGTGCAATAAGAGGAACGTAAAGGTTTAAGCGTGTAAGGTCCATCAGCCAATCACATCGCAGCATTGTTTCATGCAGGAGTCCAGTGTGTGATGTTCTGATCAGAACAAACATTTATATTGTAATTCACTTTTAATAGAGCAATAAAACATTTCAATTTATTTAAAAAGCATCATTAGACTATTTGTTATAAATTATAATAAACTGATAGTGAAAAACAACCAGACATATTATAATTACGTCTGTTAAAGAATAATACTGTATATTTTTATATAAAAGTGGCAAAGTTGCAGAAACGCAGTCGCTTCACAATAGCTAGGTTTGGACCTTCACTTCTCGTTCTGTTCATTCTCTGGGAATAACATGTTTGCACTGTTTTATCAGTGTTAATTGTTAATCAAGCAATGCTTATGCCATTTGTTTAATTTAATATAACTTGTTTTGTCACTTTGGCAAGAAGGAACAGTTGGGAGCTGTAAAAGATAAATTAGTAAGGATAACTATTACTTTTACGTTTTCAGTTAAAATTAATCAATTTGACCATAATTATTTTCATAGCCAATATTGTATTGAGTAATTAAGTACCATAATGTATTAATAAATGGCTTTAGTCATTTTCTCCTGGCACAGTTTCATCACATCATCATTTTATAGCATTACAACCTCAACATTTTACTCTTACTTTAGCCGGATGGACCACATTAAAATGCAACAGAATACACGAAAAAGGTCTGAAAATCTCTGGGGGAGGGCCCCCAGACCCCCCTGTTCGTTAATTTAAACTAATGTGCTAATGTGGCTGTCGACCCTTAACGCCCAAAAACATATCTGGGATGTGTGTTATTTGTACAGGGAGTAGAGGTGATGTCAGCGGAATACCAAGTTGCATTGTGGGATTTAAGTTAGCAATATTTGAGCTTGTGAGGTGTTGAGAATAAACTAACTGGCAAACGGATGCCCTGGAGTTTTGGTGCGCTTTGTTTGCGTTGAAGAAAGTTCCCATATGTGAATTGTTTACTGACAATGGAAATAAAACTGATTCTGATGACGTGGTGAGGGGCCCCCAATTTTTTTTTCGCTTAGGGCCCCCTGAAGGCTTGGGCCGGCCCTGTGTCCTTGGGTACTTTTTCCTATACAGTACATATAAAAAAGAGGTATTGAAAATGCTATTCCTGCTTCCATTTCAAACTACAAGTGTTGATGTAATTTATTGTTTGCTGACTTTACAGCTCCTCTTTGTTTTAATTGCTCCATTATGTTAAGGGTGAAAAGGTTTGATCCTTTGTATTTTAAAATCCATGCCCTTCTTTGACTTACAATTCTTCTAAATGCTAAACACTGACGCATCCCGGATTAAAAATAATGAGATACAGACCTTGGAAGCAAAAATGAATCATTTCAGAAACATTTTCAGGAAAGAGTTAGAATTTGAATGAGATAACGGCATTTTTTTTGATTAAGCAGCACTACTATTCAACACATCTTCCTTATAGACTTCCACATTGAAGCCCTGCTACTCTTTCCTGTTGGTTCTGATGAATGCAAAAGGTCAAAGCATGTTTGCCGTCTCTGCAATCTTTAAAGTAGACGGTTCTGTTCGCTGATGTGTGAAGATGCTCATTTTCCCCCTTTTACGCCAGTCGACTGAGGCCGCACTGAGCGGCTGAGCGTTGTTGACAGGCTGGAGCAATGTTGTTGGGGCTTTTATGTGGAGAAGCTCCCTCAATCACTGGCCACGTCCAGCTGGAGCGTGGACTGAAATCACCGTGACGTTAGAGGGCACGAGTCAGATTCCCTTAAGCGTCAGTCAGATCTGTTTGAGCTAAAGGTACAATAAGATCTAAGCCCAAAGCAAATAGGCCACTCCAGGCATCCACTGTGCTGTCGATTTCTCGTGAAAGTAGGAGGCAGAATGAACGATGAATCGACATGGCAGTTCACTTCAACTTTATTTGCAGGTGGGTGGTTCAGCCCACTATTAAAAGCACGCTGCCATTGTGCCTTTGGGCAACAACTAGTCAGTGTCCAATTAAAACCAGCTCAAAAGCCCCACTGCCCTCGGAACTTTCATTTGCATTGCACAGGCGAAGCTGAACGTTGAATATCGTTGCCCCGTTTAACATTTAAATTGTAATGTAAATCAGCTCGTGCAGACGCATTACGGTCCGAGCGTTTCATCCCCGACGCCAAACGGCCTTTTCCCCGACGCCTTTGACGCCGTTTCATGTCCGTCGTGCGGATGTGGGATACGTCTCTTCCCCGTTTCATTATCTACAAAGAGCACAGTGTCCAGTGGCGATGCAAATCCAGCTCCACGGTGAGCGCAACTCGTCTGACGTGTTATTTTTTTGCAGAACAGGAGGCTCCAGTTTGCGTTCTGTATCTTCGTCACGCTGATCCCTCTGTCCTAGAGTAACCAGGAATCTTTTATCCCGTGATATTGAGACACAGTGGACCTCCAGGCTTCTCCTGGCCAGAAGATACAGACAAAAAAAGACCAGCAACAGTCACTCAGTCTCAGTGCTGGAGACATGACCAGAGGCGATTACAGGGTTTGGTTCCACCCTGTGGCCAAGCTTTGCTGCAATCACTTCAATGTAAAGTACAAAAATACATCTTGCATATTCCTGTGTGTGTGTAGTTAAAACAATAAATCTGAAGAAGCAGCAGTGGGGTGGTGCCTTGTATTAATTTTATTATTATTATTATTATTATTATTATTATTACACATTTTGACCTAAAACAAGCCGGTTATAAAAGGGCACAGCTTCACAACGTGGGTCGTTTATTCCATGTATAGAAAGTCAACCGTAAAAGCTTTTTAAATTGTGTCAGTCCGTGTTATAAAATACCCGTTTCCTGGTCGTCTGCTAACATTATGAAACTATTTTTTCCATATTGTTCGGACTGAGGATCTCAATCCAGTAGCCGTCGGGATCCTGAATGAAAGCCAGTCCACACATTTTACCTGGGAAAAGCAGAGCAGAAAGTTATTTAAAAAAAGGTTCAAAAGCCATTTAACACATCTAATGCAGAAGGCAGAGAGAGTTTATCTGCTTCTGTTGGTAAAAAACAAAAGTCTCCATCGATGGAAGACACAGTATTTAACAAACAGGTCAAATATAGTCGCTGAGGCACTGGCACCACTGAAGATTCTTTGAAATTCACATTTCAAACCCAAGATGGGAAACAATAAAGCGAGAATCTGGCCAGCAAAGCCTGAGTGATTGAAGACTGTGAATGTTTCTTTCAAACCGTTTCATCAACAACAAAGCTGTAATATTGTTGTGTGTTGCACCTCATCACCAAAGCAAGTTCCCCTTTGGGAAGTTTGTTTACCGACAATGGCAATAAAACTTTTTCTGATCCCGAAATCTTTAGTGACGAACATCTTTATATCTAAAAGTCCCGAAAAGACCATCACATAGTGAGTTTAACATCAGGCTACCCCAAATAAATTGTCTGTTTGCTGTAACCCGAGTCAACAATTTTCAAGTGGGTCGGTCGGTAGGCAAATTCTTATTTTTGTTTTACTTTGTAGGCAAAAAAAAAGAGATCAAAATTTTGCCATTTTTTGACTCGGAGTGACTGCCAGTCAATGACGGAAAACGTATCCATCAACCCGATCGGGAGACTAAATCTCACAATTTTAAGATATTTCAATCGACCTTTTGTACGCCGCTATCCTTTATTTTGGTAGCGAAGGCGAGCGGGGGGGAACATGCAGGGGACATGGGCGCTGTTTGTTGTGATGACGCTGCTGGGCCTGTTTCAATCCTAGAATGCATTGCGCAAGTCAAATTTCACCGTGATAGAGAAACACATGTCCTATGGACACTTGAGTGGCGCCGACAGAGGCGAACCAACTAATAAAAGGCAATATAACGACACCTATGCGCGTTCTATTTTGTTAGACGCATGGGGAGGACTGAATTTGAAGACGCACATGTGCGTTATCAGTCCTTTGGGATGAAAGACAGGTTTACCAACGTGATAAAAATATTCGACACTGCGGTTTAGGAAAGACGGGTCGGTGGGTCGGCGAAATAATTGAAAAATAAAAACGAGTGGCGACAAATCTAGACTCCCCGATAAATGTGGATTGTGTCAGCAGAAAACTGGCTCCTTCCACCACTTATTTCGACTCAAACCGTTTCAAATATGGATTTTGCTCAACGCTTTTGAGCTTAGTGCTTACCTTCATTTGGCTTCTTAACAAATTTTACTTCTTGCTCTTCAAACAATTTACAAGCGGCGTCTACATCTGGAACAGCAATTCCTATGTGACCTAAAAATACAGAAAAGTCCAGCTATTATTTCATTATCAGTCACACGATGTTATTATACGTCTTTTAAATCGTACCAAAGCCTCGTGGGTCTGAATTTCCATTGTGGTAAGTTGTAGTCTCATCCGTTTCTGAACCCCAATTACTAAAGGAAATGAATTAGAAAAGTTTAGAACTTAAAAATAAATAAATAAATAAACCAAAGTGAGCACTTACTGTGTGAGCTCAATAGTAGCTCTTCTGGAAAAAGTCCAACACGTTCTGTCTTTCACATCAGCAGGAATCTCCTTTGGATCCTCGTAGCCCAAAAAGAACAGAGAGAAGCGCATGGAGGGGAAGTCGAACTTTTGCAGGAGCCTGAAACATTTAGCACAACAGAGAGAAATGACTTTGAGTCAGAATCATGAACAGGTCTCAGCTGGAGCAGCAGCAACAGTCAATATTTAGTGCTTATGAACTCATTGTGTAAAAAGAAAAGTTTGCCAGAGTCTGTGAAATATTGTGTTCTGAAGATTTAGACAAAAAAAAAGAAAGAAAACACAAGATTTTCTGCCTGGAATGAATGATTGGACAGGACAGCTGTAGCGTGAAACGAGGCGAGACATTCTGCAAACAGTCGCGGCCGTGAGGTGAACTCATGACACCTGAGTGCTAATAACCACAACTGTACTACGCCTTCAAACAAGGCGTGGCATGTGTTTGGAACGCATTAGCATTAGAAAGACAAACTCACGTCATGCCAAGGATTCTGGTGTAGAAATCCAAAGATTTGACTGGATCTTTAACACGGAGCATTGTCTGCTGCATCATGAAATCCTGGATCAAAAGAAAAACATGAAGCAAATTAAGACACTTTTCCTAATTTGATTAATATTACTTGTAATTTAGCACATCATTTGGAAAACAGAAGTAACCTATATCATGTCCCAGGAAGTGGTCAAATGTGGCTAAAGCAGATATAAAGTGTGGTAGTAAACAGGAAGAAACTACATAGAGCGGCAACAAAGGGAGAAACCTTTTGACAATTGTGGACCAGAACAAATAATATGTAGATCTATCCATGCATTTGTGAAAATCCAGATCAACTCCTCTGCTCATTTTACCCAACATTTTATAGGCCACGGTTAATCATCTTTGAAATGTTTACGCTGTGTGAAATGAGGCCACATGACCTTTGATGGACCTGTGTGTGATAGTGATAGTCAGAGCCTTTATCCGCAGATAGAGGATTCTGGACAGGCCATGACTCATGTCCAGCTCAGAACCTCCAGAGTCACAGGCTCACTGAGCTGCAGAGGTTGCACTAGCACAGATTCAGGATTGGCTCAAACACCATCATGTCCAATGTAATTGTAAGTGAGAATATATCAGCATAAAGCTATATTTGTCTTGAAGGTGCATCTTGGCACAGACTCGTGGTTCCAGTGCACGAGGAGGAATGCAACTGGCACAGGCTTTGGCAGGATGAGAGTGCGATGTGGCCAAAGACACTACAGGCACCACCAGCGTCATATTCACACTGTAAAGGTCCTGGTGCCAGTGCGCTGCAGGCCGGGCTGCGACCCCCTCCTCAGGAGCCGGGCTGTGACCCCCTCCTCTGGGCTGTGACCCCCTCCTCAGAACCGGGCTGTGACCCCCTCCTCTGGGCTGTGACCCCCTCCTCAGAACCGGGCTGTGACCCCCTCCTCTGGGCTGGGCTGTGACCCCCTCCTCTGGGCTGTGACCCCCTCCTCAGAACCGGGCTGTGACCCCCTCCTCTGGGCTGGGCTGTGACCCCCTCCTCTGGGCTGGGCTGTGACCCCCTCCTCAGAACCGGGCTGTGACCCCCTCCTCAGAACCGGGCTGTGACCCCCTCCTCTGGGCTGGGCTGTGACCCCCTCCTCTGGGCTGGGCTGTGACCCCCTCCTCAGAGCCGCGCCTACAACACACTTTACTTGTGGAAACACGCACAGACTTTGACAAGTCCGTCAGAATCTCCACCAGGGAAAAGTGCACACGATGAAGTTGCTTTCATTTTGAGCAAACTCACAATCGCTTTGAAATGACAGTTTGGGTAAAGTGCATTCCATTGTGCAACAATAAAGTTCCGTATAATCTTAGAGACAAAACCAAATAAGAGTTAAAGCAAAATACCAAATAAGAGGAGCGCGCGTTCAGCCCTGACGCAGGCTCGGCCTGTGACTGTGCACGGTCCAAGTTCATGGAGTTTAGTGTCCTTAAGAGGGCTCCTACCTTTGTAATTGCGTTCCCCTCCTGGCAGGCCGCGGCCGCCGCCTCGTCAGACAGACCTTTGTCGCTCATGTTGGTCAAAGTGTTGGTAACAGTGCCAAACGCAGCACTTCAACGCTCAGAGCCGCGGTCCAGCGCTGTGGAGATTTATAAACGTCAACATCCTCATCCGCCTCGCGTTTCACAATAAAACCACTTCTCGTGTCGTGCATTTTGATATCAAGTTACGTGAATACACCTTGAGAAGAAACAAAAGTCAGCCGTTGTAAACATTTGTTCATTTTATCAAGGCACTAAATTCCTCAGTGATTCAAAATTTCCGATTGTTAACACCGGAAGTTAGATCTAGACCTCGCATGGCTCGTGCTCGTGTCTTAAAACGATAATAGATCCATGCTGTAAACCTGTTATCTAGTGGCCAGTCCGTAGTACTGCAGCTAATACATCTACATTAGTCCAGAAAGCATTTTCCCATAGAAACTGTAAAAACAAACTGCTCGTGTTCAGCTCACATGGACCTGCTGCTTTCACGAAGGTTAGATTTTGTGGCAATTGTCTTTTTTCAGATCATGAACTTTTCTCTGACGACAAACTTGTAGTTTTCTTTAAAGGGCTTTTTCATATTTAGCTTCGCTCACTTGGTCAGTGGTCACGTGACACTAGAGTGGATCACTACTGCGCATGTGCAGTGGACTACCCTGGAACTGCCGGATGTAGCTAACCGCTAAAGCTAATGAGCGCGGCTTGATCGGCTTGATGGTTGGGGGGGCATGGGGCCGTGGCTCATTCAAATGCTGTCCATTGCTGAATGCAGAACCAAGACTCACCCAGAATCAAAGCAGGTCTAAACAGAATTAAATAAGGACCAAGCCAGAATAAAACAATACGAAAAAAAGTTTTAATATTTTGGAGATTGGTCCCAGAACACGATCTGATCTGGCCCCTGGGCTTTAAGTTGAATCGCTCTGCTGTACATCAATAAGCAATAGATTACTTTCTTTACTAATAAATAAAACACACATACATGTTGTGGAAAGTAGGAATTTATTGGAAGGGTTGAATAATTGTTTTAACCTCATGAAATTAAACACAAGCGTTTAATAAATGGAGATGGTAAAAGGTGAATTGCATGGCATCAGTTGAATGGGATGAATACAAAGCACTTGAGTACCTGAGTTTGTCAGACTGAGAGAGTCAAGGCTGGAGACATTTTATTTCTAAATGTTCTTGTCTTGATGGATAGAATACGTCAAATTTACAATTTCATTTAATTATGAATTTAACATGATAACTTTCCATTAGCTTGTTCACTAAATAAACAGCTGTTGAGGCATTTAAAAAAAACAGTATTAAATAAAGAGCACAATGACAGTCTCCCAATACTAAATAAATTCTGAATTACTATGCGAGTCATTAGTTGAGATTAGAAAAGAGATAAAAGTATGGCATTAACCAGCTAAATAATACATTAAACAGTCCCCATCACCGTAGTCACAGTAAAGGCATGGGAAGAGAGGTACAGAGAGTTTCAAAAAGCCCTTTATCTTGTAGCAGCTGTTTTTAATAGCTGCGTCCAAACAGGGTGTAGTGCTTGGCAGGCTCTTTGCCACTGACACACACTTGACCCGGCTGAACGGTCTTCAGGGGTGAAAAGGGGATGCAGAGACTCTTGGCACCCATAGATGGAGCTCCAGGCTCAAGATCCTGGTCCCTGTTGTGCAACACAAATCAATCAATATACAATCATAAAAACGGCAAATTAACTATAAAAGTGTAAGTACTTTGCAGTGGTTTTCTTGATCCAGTCCTCACACTCAATTTCTCCACAGAAGGGAATTTGGACAATCTATAGAAAATATATATGCCATACATAAATAAAATGTGCAAAGTAAAATTGTGCAAAGATAAATCATCCAAAGTGTGAGGAGCTATTCACCTTTCCCTGCTCCAATTCTTTCTGAAACTCCTCCATAGTGTCGACAGCCACCATGTGACTGTTCAAGTCATGCGACGCTCTGCAAACAAATAGATTCAGATCAGAATACAAATAGATGCAATGCACTAAAAGTCAGCGACAGCATAAAACGGGGAGAGAAGGTGGAGACATTCGGCAAACTGTCAAGGCTGGGAAGAAAACCCACAGCGTGCAAAACGATAATCCCATCTGTGCGACGCCTTTGAACCGCATTTGAAAGTACACAGAACCACTTCTTACTTGTTGAATAGGAACTTTTGAATCTCCTCCAAAAGAGCAGGTATCCTCTTTTCCACCTCGCCCTCGGGAACGGTCAGCTTTTCACCGGTGTCTCTCCTCACCGCCACACACTGCTGCTGCTGCAAGTCTTTGGGGCCGACTTCTAAACGGATCGGGACTCCCTGATCGCACAGAGAAGTATGAATACATATTTCACCATGGTGTTTCAAACGCATCGATAACAGCCCGATCTCGAGAATACCGACCTTGAGTTCCCAGTGGTTGAACTTCCAGCCGGGTGAGTAGTTTTCTCTGCCGTCATATTTCACTCGGACACCGGCCTCGGATAGTCTTTTCGTGTAGTCAGCGCACTTAGCCGACAGCGCCTCCTTCTGGTGCTCTGGGAGAGAAGCGGTCACGCCACAGGGGATGACCACAACCTGGAACATGGACACGTTCGTACATGGAACTCCACAAACCGTATATTGTCCCTTTTCTCCCGTCGTCGTACCTGTAGACAGGCGACCCTCGGAGGCAGCACCAGGCCCATGTTGTCTCCGTGGACCATGGTCATGACGCCGATGGTCCTGGTGGTGATGCCCCAGGAGTTCTGGAAGGCCAGCTGCTTTTCGCCCGGCTTTTTGGGGTCCTCGAACATGATCTCAAACATTTTGGCAAAGTTTTGTCCGAGATGATGAGACGTTGCGCCCTGGAACGGAGGTGGCCGACGTCAATATTTTCATCCAAACGTACGGACAATATCTGATCCGCCGACAGTACCTGAATGGCTCGACCGCTGGCGGAGATGAACGCCTCGACGGTGGTGGTGTAATCTCCTCCGGCGAACTTCTCCTTCTCCGTTTTTCTTCCCTTCACGACCGGAATGGCCATCAGCTCCTCGTAGACCTTGGCGTACAGGTCTAGAATCTGAATCACCTGGAGACGATACAAATGTTAACACGCGCCGTTCAGTTGTAATGGAGTTGGACAATGCCAGGGGGACGGGGTGGGGCCGTTACCTCTTCTGCCGCTTCCTCTTTGGTGGCAAACGCAGTATGACCTTCCTGCCACAAGAACTCTCTCGTCCTCAAGAAAGGCTGGGGGTGTTTGAACTCCCATCTCTAATTAAGAGAATACAAAACAAAAACAATATAACGCCATTTTTAACAGTCAAAAAGCACAACTAAAAGGCGTAATGGACGTTTTTTTGGCCCAAATCTGAGTCTCATTTCCTCGTGGTGTGGACTGCCAATTAGTCCTGTCACGTATCAATCATAAAACGCACCTAATGCTCACCTGCAGCCGCGTTCTGGCTCGTCCCCAGGAGAGCAGCACGTTTCCCTGTGTCTAAGCGCATGAATCTATCATAATATAGTTCCCTCAGTGTACAAAACAAAATTAAGACAGAGAAAGACTGTTCGAGCTGACTCAGAAGAGACGGAAATCTACGGGAGACGAGAGATGCAATGTGATCCGTCGTGCAAATAAAACACACGCACTTCTAGCCGCGATGCTCTTGTGCAGGTCTGCACGGGGGGAGTGCGCATGCGCTTCAGTGTCTCAAATCGGCGAAAAATCCTCCGTTACGCCTTTAAGGAGACTCTCGACATGAACTACTAACCACAACGTTGCACCACTGATTGAGTTTGATTGGAAGGTCTCTGTGGGACTGGACCCATTTAGCGTAGGCTGGGTACATCACTAAAATCAAGAGGAAATAAAGAAGAAGAAATCATGCGTCAATGTGAATTCTTTGGGGTGAAACTGTATTTGGCGAGTACAGACGCAGTACCTGTCTCGCTGGTGGGCCGGACAGCGATGGGCTCGGCCAGCTCCGTCTTCCCCGACCTCGTCACCCAGGCGACCTACGAAGAGGCACCGATATTTAAAAAAACAAACTAATAAAACGCACGTGAGCGATTTTAGTACGTAGACTCCGGACCTCTGGAGCGAAGTCCTCGATGTGGGTCTTTTCCTTCTCGAGCGCGGCTTGAGACACGAACATGGGGAAGTAGCAGTTTTCCACGCCGAGTTTCTTTATCTCTCGGTCGAAAAACTCCTTAATGGCCTCCCAGATGGCAAAAGACCATGGCCGCAGCACGTAGCAGCCGCTGACGTCGTAATACTCGATCATCTCCGCTTTGGTGATGACCTGGTAAGGAACGGTTTTATGAAATTACAATGCGTGTTATTAATAAGAGAGAGAAAAACCTCACACTCACCTGAGAATACCAGTCGGCTAGATTTTCCTCTTTCTTAGCTTCAAGACCCAATCTGTAAATCAGAAAGAACTTGTTTTACCTCTCGACATCTTGAATAGTAAGTACACATCTTCTCAAGTAGATGCGAGATGCCAATTTACATAGAAATAAGTGTTTGATTTAGCAGAGGTCTTTTAAACGCGACACAACCATTACGAGTGAGTTTGTACATCATGCCTTCAAATGTCAGCAAAATAAGAGCCATACAATATTTACCTAGATGGTTAAATGGATAATCCTTATTCTCAGCGCAATTGGACAGACATCGGAGACTGGCAACAAGGAAAAGCCATCGTTCTCACCTTACTCAAAATGTTTCTAGTTTAAAGCTGTAAAAGTGCAGCCGTGCCCTCAAGCTTTGCAGACATGACCATGACCACAACCACAACCCTGCAAACAAACTGGACAGGCAAGCCACTCGACACTCACCGACTCCATGACTGTAACACGGAGCAGCTTCATCAGTAGCTTCAAAGTCCATCTTCAATAACTTCCAATTCCATTTTCAAGCAACTCAAATAACCCAACTCAACGCAGTATTTTAGCCAATGGATTTTATTGTGAGCTGACTAGACCTCATTATACACAATAATGATATTGCCTTTTTAATAAGGATTATCATTTAACCAAAAGTCATCCCTTTTAAAGAGATCCATCTGTTCTCACCGTGTCTGTTTCTTGGGCCCTTGGCCCTCTCCTCCTCCAGCTCCTCCAGCTCCCTCTTTCTGGTTAGGCTTGTCTCCTTTGCCCTTCTTTCCACCTCCAGCACCACCCTGCTTCTCAGATTTGTTCTCCTTCTCCTTGCGACTCTTGTTTTCACCTCCAGTTGCACCTGCAGCAGCCATTGGTTTGTACTCTTGTCCCGTCAGTGTCTTGTACTTGTTCTTAAACTCCAACAGTGACTTCACTGCCTCATCAACTTGCTCCTAAAACAAACAAAATACTGGTTTTAAGCGTGTGCTTACCCTACTCGGCTGCATTCATTTATAGTCTGATAAAAACGTCTTACCTTTGGTGCCTTCTCTGACTTCAGTTTCCTCACGAGCTCTCCCTGTTGTGCGACCTGTGCATACAGCTCCTCTGCCTGTGGGGCAGGAGCAGACTGGGGAGGGGGCTGTGGCTGGGCAGGGCTAGCTGGGGCTTGTACTCCTGGTTTATAGTCCTGTCCAGTCTGCTGCTTGTACTCTGCCTTTAGAGCCAGCAGCTGTTTGACAGCAACTTCCACCTGATCCTAATAAAAGAAAACAAATGTTAACTCACTGGTGACGAGCTCAGAGAAAGTGTTATATTAAAATTTACTTTTGAAGCTTTTTCAGCCTTCAGTTTTCTGACAACTTCTCCCTGATCAGAAACCTTCTGATAGATACCCCCTGCGGATGGAGCAGAGGTGGGCGTGTTCTGAGCTGGGGCGGGGGCCTTCTGAGCTGGGGCGGGGGCCTTCTGAGCTGGGGCGGGGGCCTTCTGAGCAGGGGCGGGGGCCTTCTGAGCAGGGGCGGGGGCCTTCTGAGCTGGGGCGGGGGCCTTCTGAGTTGGGGCAACTCCAGGTTTGTAGTCCTCACCAGTCATCTGTTTGTATTCAGCTTTGAAAACAAGGAGCTGTTTCACTGCTGCATCAATCTGATCCTAAAAAAGAATGAAAGATGTTGTAAAACCAATATTTTGCAAACAAAAAATATTTTCAGCATGTTGCAGAATAAACGTTTACAGGCCTGCGGACATTTGTCTGGTTCATGCATCATTTCTAAGCAGTTTCATTTCAAACTGAGCTGTGGCTATACTACATCAAAATACCTTAGGGACTTTTGCAGCCTTGAGCTGTCTCACCACCTCCCCCTGCTGCGCGACGCGCTCATACAGGCCTGAAGAGGGGGCTGGAGAAGAGGGGGCTGGAGAAGAGGGGGCTGGAGAAGAGGGGGCTGGAGAAGAGGGGGCTGGAGAAGAGGGGGCTGGAGAAGAGGGGGCTGGAGAAGAGGCCGTTGGGGCCATCCCTGGTTTGTACTCTTGACCGGTCAGCCTTTTAAACTCTGCTTTCAGAGCCAGAAGCTGCTTCACTGCAGCATCAATCTGGTCCTGGTGCCATTAAAAAGGTTCTTTAGTTGGAAGGAACTAATGGATAATTTAATGTCATGCCAATGGACGGACGAGACAAGACGAGATGTTTTGGACATGTTTTGGACATTTGGACAACGGTGGATAAGGGACACGATCACGCACGAGTATGAGTGACAGTTTTAGACAGACAAACACAGAATTCACAGCATGACATCAGTATATATTTAGCAGCTTCCATAATTACCTTAGGAGCTTTCTCTGCCTTGAGTTTTCTGACCAGCTCTCCCTGCTCAGAAACACGTGAGAACGGGCAGGTGGATGAGGCAGTTGGTGCAGATGATGGTGCTGGGGTGGACACTGGGGGAGTCATGCCTGGTTTGTACTCCATGCCAGTCACCTGCTTGAACTGTGTCTACAAAAACATAGCAGTGTGAGCAAAACTTTCAATTATAGAGGGCAAAATAATATCTACTTTAAAAAACAAACAGTACCTTCAGACCCAAGAGCTGCTGAACAGCCTTGTCCACTTCTTCTTTTGGTGCCTTAGCGGTCTTTAACTGGCGCACTGCATCTCCGTGAGCCACTATACTTGAGAACAGATCAACGGCTGAAGCTGGAGCTGGTGCTGGAGCTGGTGCTGAAGCTGGTGTTGAAGTTGGTACTGAAGTTGGTGGGGACTGTGAAGCACCCTTGCCCTTGGAGGACTGAGGGCATTTATAAACATAGACATTAGCAATATTCACATAAATACTGGTTAGTTGTTACAAAATGTACTATTAAAGCCGGTGTAATTCTTCTGGAGAATGAGTACGTACCGTTTCCACCCCAAAAAAAGTACATATAAAACCAAAGTTGTACAAATCCAACCCTTGTGTGACGCCTCATTAAGAAACTGATGGATAATGTGTTTTGTTTTGTTATGAGCTGGTTCTGGTTGGCGGTGTAAAGGTGCTGCATTGTCAATATGTATGTGAGAGCTAGGAACAAGTCACAGTAGTCCTTTTACGGTGCACATTTAAGTGCACATTTAGTCAATTTCACAACAGTCAGAACAGGCTTGCTTACCGTATTGTTTGTAGTTTGACTCTTGCTCTTCTCCTTTGACCCGGCAGTTGGCATTTCCTTTGTGTGCCCGTCAGGAATGTAGAAGAGGACGCAGGGGCTTTCCTTGCAGCTATTGGGGCTATCAAAGTGCACGGCGGCGGTCAGACAACAAGCTTTATTAAGCCGATTAACAAATAACTCGTTCCCTTTACCTGACTGGCTCGTACGGCTGGTCACAAATATAAAAGCCACGTCTCTGGAGCTGAATAATGTCTCCTTTCTTTAGGTTCTTCAGACATGGATCCCCGAGCATCTTCTCCTCCAACTACGACGGTAAATGGACATAAATACATCAAACTAAGAGAATCAAGGCTGTCACTGATCACCACAGAGTCGGTTTCCTTCACAGACCTTACTGTTCTTGTTGATGTAGTCCTTGAAGTCGTCGTCTTTACCCAGGACGGCTTTGGTGATTATAGGCAGGTAGGTGACGCAAACTGTGGGCAGCAGAGGGGCACTGTTGGTTTCTGCCAGCCAGGTGATCTTGGTGGTCTTCTTGAAGTCTGTATTCTCGAGGTTCAGTCGGGCCTCCATGGACGCCACCTTCCCGTCCGCGGCTCTGAGAAAGCGAGAAAGTTCAGTGCTTGAAGTGGCCACAGGAATAACGTATCGAACATGCAAGACTGCCCCGTACTTGTTAATCTTTGTGATGATGAGGTTGCCCCAGTTGATGAAGGTCACCACGTCGCCCTCGGAGAACGTCTCAGCATCCGCACCTTCGACCAGAGCCCGCGGCCCGTACCAAACGTCCTTCACTCCCACGTCGGTGTTCTGCAAACAAACAAAGAAGAAACAAAGATGGGTTGTATAAAATGCACCCTTCAAACGAATACTATATCCGGATTATACGTCGAACTTTTTGTACATAGTTTTGGCCGTACATAGTTTTGGACTTATACTCCGGAGAGACTTATATGTCATTCTCATTTCACATGACAACCGCAAGAGGGCGCTCTAGGCTCTAAGCGACGCAGAAGAAGAATCGGCACTTCCTCCACCTTCGGAGTTTGTGGAGTTTAGAAGAGACACCGAGGTTGTGATTAATTGTGCAGAGTAACACGTGCAGTAATGTATGTACAAGTAAAATCGGAACTAGTCAATTCTACTCAAAACAACGTTGAGGCTGCGTTCACACTTACGCAAACACTGCATCGAAATTGGGACTAGACCGAGGCTAATCCTGGAACTAAACGTGGACTGGAGCAAGACTAAAACAGGACTAGAACAGGATCAAACCAAAGTCTTCAACAAGGACAATGTATGAGGTATGAACGCAGCTTTCTCTTCAGCACACAACTGTAACTGAACTCTGTCAATGCATGTGCTTTTGCCGTGCGGTGCTTATTGTACTGCTGTTTAGAAGTGACACCGAGGAAGAAGAATTCAATGGATTTAGTGATTTGGGGTAAAACTGATGCTTTGGTAAACTTGTTAGCATGTTCTTTATGCTATAGTTATCTGAATAACTGTTCATATGTTACATTAACATACCAGACACTTACCACAGTTGTGTCTGTCTGTGCGTCATGTAGCTGAAGGTGTTAGCGTTAGCATACGTACACCTATTCACCATGTTCTCTAATCTGTTCTTTAATCTGTTATTATTTTAAATTGCATTTCGAGATGTTCATGGTCTTGGATTTGCGACACATTACACATGTTTTTCTCTTCTCTATTATGCATTTCTTGGCTGATTTATAGTCCAAACAGTACGGTAAGTAAAACAGTGGAAATTAAACCGCTGACTGACCTTGGGATGCTTTGCCACTTCCTTCTTCCCCTCTGTGGCTTGCGGGATGGACACAGGGACCACGTACGAGCTGGACAGGGCCGTGTACCTGGGAGCGACCGGATCGATGACCTGACGGACGCAGTAAAACAATTACCAAGGCAGGACACAAAAGTTTTGAGATTATCGGCAAGTCACATGCTTAAATCAAAGACGACGACGTACAAAAATGATGGCGGCGTTTACCCATTTATATCAAAACACCTAATCTAGAAGGATAGAAATGAAAACAGAAGACACAATACAAGCTTGTGTGCTGCAAAGAAAAACTCTCTTCCCCCCAATCATGGAGCCCAAATTATAGTTTTCAAGCAAATATCATTTACCTAAAACGCACAAACAAGATTGCACGTATTATTTATGGCAGTCTGCTTGGCTCGTAAAAGAAAGGAAGGAAGAAAATGTACTCGTGGACGGACATCAAACGGAAAACGACAATGAGAACAGTGGGGACATATTGGGAGAAAATTGGAGGGCAGATGGAGTACCTTCAGACAGCTAATTGGCAGCTTGGAAACACAAGAGTGAGATGCCGTTTAATGGAAGGGGAGGTAACAGAGGAAGAGACATGTCGCAAGGAAAGGGACTGCTAAGATTTTAGAGTCTCTTGTGCACTACTAAACAGCGACTAGTGAATTAAACTGTCTGAAGAAAGCAAATTTTCCATGGCCAACATCCACGTTAGGTCTACGACACAGGTACTACACGTTTTGATCATTACATTAGATTTAACTCGGCGCCTCTTCGATAAACAGATGGGCAAAGCAACATATGCCGGCAATGACGAGACTGAACATGATTCGGATGATGTTTGTTCATGCCGAACAGACGATCAACAACAAATGATGGGAGGAAAAATAAATGTGATGATGGCGTCTTTTTTGCATTCGCGAGGTCAGGCGAGGAGGAGGAGGAGGACGGTCCAGCCAAATAGATGTCGGAAAGCGTTTTAACAGCCAAGCAGAACCATTCCAGATGCAATGAACGCTACGAGATTCGCGAGTATCGAGGCCGCGTGGAGCCAGATGTACCTTTTTGTTGAACGCCCAGATCTTGTCCCATTCCATGTTCACCACAGACCTGGAGCCACCCTGCAGGAAAAAGAAACGGCAAACGTAAAAAAATTAAAAACATACACACAGACCAATACACATAGGACTTTAGATAGGATCTGAAAACACCCCGTCCAAATAATTTTGTCCGGGAGTACAAGGGGCGGCGACTAGGTGAAAAAACAAGTAGCTTTGGCATTCTCCGGACCACGGCTCGGCAGCCAATCAGAGCCAAGCACACAAATTTCGTGCAAATTTTCACTTGTAAACAGTAATGGCGGACTATTGTCAAATGCTTCCCGACCTGATTTAATGATAATATTCCCTTTTTTTCCCTCAGATTTATTAATAAAATGGCCGTCCCTGCACTCGAAAATGCCCGTCCTCATTTTAAAATACCCCGTCCAAAATATGGGAAGACGGGTCTCTATCTAAAAGCCTGAATACGCAGAATTAGAGACACACCTGAGCGGCTATGAACTGTTTCAAGCCCTCCACAGTCATTCCTCTCCTAAGCACGCCTCTCACTGTGGGGAAGCGGGGGTCGTCCCTGTGTAAAACATTAGAGAAGAAGTAGAAAACAGTTAAATTTAAGCAATAACGTCATCACACCAAGCTGAAATCACTGTTATACATCGATACGCTTTGTGCTTACCATCCATCAACGTATCCCTGATCAACAAACCAGGTGAGCTTCCTCTTGGACAGAACTGTGTTGTTGAGGTTGAGGCGGGCGTACTCCCAGATGTACGGCTTCCTAATGCCCAGAGCGTTGATGAACCAGTAGTACTGATCGTCGCGGTCGTGGTACTCTGTGGTCCTGAGCGCGTGGGTCACTCCCTCCACGCTGTCCACGATTGGGCAGGCAAAGTCGTACGTGGGGTAAACTCTGCAGAAATAAGACATTGCATCCAGGATTTGCCAAAAATGAATATGGCGAATCAAAAATGAATATGGCGAATCAAACTACTTGTAGGTGCTTCCGGTGCGGGGGTGCAGCGCGTTCTTGCAGCGGTAAAGCGTGGGGTCTCTCAGGCAGCCGTTGTTGGAGCTCATGTCCATCTTGGCCCTCATGCAGCAGGTCTGGCCAAACTCTGAGCCCGCTTTCATCTCGGACCACATTTTCATGTTCTGCTCCAAAGCTGCAGGAGACGGAACGCACAAAAGTCGTACAAACCGATCCGATCCGATTGAATGACAAAAGCACATGGTCTAAACGTACAGTTGTTACGGCATTTTGACTCGGTGCGCTGCTCTCGCTCCTGTTTCATCTGCTCTGGAGGAGTGTTGTCAATGTACGCCTTGCCCTCAGCAAGGAACTTCTCGGCATAGCGCATTATGGCAGGAAAGTGATCACTGGTGTAGGTGAACTGATCCGGTTTGATCTGGAGCATGGCCACGTCTTCCAGGATGACCTGAATAAAAAAAAAACATATTTCAACATTTCATCTTAGAGAGAGGTCAAATTAAATGAAATAACCTTCTCGAAGTCCTCTTTTTCCTTCTCTGGGTTGGTGTCATCAAACCGCATGATCAGTTTGCCTTTGAATGTCAGCTGGTAGTGTTGGTTAAGCAGAGCAGCCTTAGCATGGCCAATGTGCAGGTAGCTACACGCAGAAACAATAGACAGAAGTATAATACGAGTGAATTTACATGAGTTTAAATTTGTACAATTACAAAAATCCCCACAGGTCTCAGAAACAAAATTATTATAATGTTACCCTGATGGAAATCCTTACCCACTGGCCTCTGGAGGGAAGCGAACCACAACACTGCCCATTTCAGCTCCTGGCAATTCAACAAACTTTCCAACATCCTGCTTCTTATCCTTCTCCAAAGACTGATAACAACAGAGAGACAATATTCATGTAAATATAGTTAAATCATGAAGTCACATTCTGATCTAAAATGTGCTTACACTGGATCTGGCGTCTGGAGCTTTTTTACTGACGTACTTATTGCCCACGGATGAAAAGGGGACTTGAGAGTTTAGGAAGAAGAACCAGCGATTGACGTGAGTTAAAGACTTTCCTTTGCTTGGCCAATCTCCATGACCTGAAACAAAACCCAAAACTTGTAGTGCAGCATTTCTTTCAAACGCATTAAGTTATCCAAATGACATTCTCACAGACTTCAGAGGCCACACACCTTTAAGAGCGGCCCACACAGACAGATCGGCCAGGGTGAGAGAATGGCCGACTAAGAAGGTCCGCAATGATAGCGCTTTGTCCAACTCTCCGAGGGCCCCGGACAAATCGGACTGACCACCGAGACGGCGAGCGCTGAACTCTAGCCAGTGATCGACCTGACGCAGAATGGACAGTGTTAACATGTATTTAAAAATAACAATTCACAGTGTAATTCACCAATTTCGTCCTGTGTATCGTCCTTACCTCAGTCTGCTCCATCATGTTTGTTCCATAGAGGCTGAGTGCTGGAGCTACACGCGCCAAGTAACGGCTAATGGAGTTTCCATCGTTGAACTGGACTGAGCTAAAAAGAGTGACAAAATGAGAGCTGAGAAAAGTCATAATCACACACGTTAAACAGATACAGAGCTGCGATCGTTACTCACTCCGATACGTGGAGCTTTGTGTCTTTGCCTTCCTCCACTGAGAGTTGGACGGTTCCTTTCACGTGCTCTGCAGCCAGGAGAGCACCTTTGGACAGGGGAATACAAGCTCATGAGGATTTGAAGATATTGGGAATCAGTCAAGCGAGAGAAATGCATTTTTGTGCGATACAGTTATGAAAGTACAAGGGCGTGGAGCGTCACTTTGTTCTGGTGTAAGTATGCGTTTTGTGGTGGATGAAGCAGCCAAGTTAATGGCAGCAACGCAGGGCTGAACAATAAAAAGAATTCCCCCACAAAGAACCAAATATCCTGTCTTTTTATAGAAACATTTAGTAGTTGAACCTGTAGTTTAGACAATTTGTAAAACATGGGATTCTAGTATTTATTTATTTATCTATTCATATTTCTTGTCAGTCTTCCCTCAAATGTTAAAGCTCCTGGAGTCGTTTACAAAGTGCACTCAAAGTCCAGAGAAACCATTAGCCAATTAACTTTTAGTTTAGTCAGTTTTTTGGTCAGTTTTTTCGCATACTAGGTCATTTAAACCCTGTTCAACCACAAAACAAAACGAAAGTAGTGTAGTTTTGCTTTGAATAAAGAGTGTTAAATTAAAGCTTTGTGTGTGTGTGTGTGTGTGTGTGTGTGTTTTTTAGGAAGTAGTAGTAGTAGTAGTAGTAGTGGCCAAAACCAAATAGCAACCGCTAAAAGGGCAAGATTGTGCCAATTGGTGTGAATGTGAAGTAGTCTATTATTGTTGTTGTAAAATTGCGTTTAGGGCAATAGATTTAATAAAAGCTCAAAAAACATTGACAACATGGTAATAAAATGTTGAATTCTGTACATTTGTTTGTTCACCAGGAGAAAGTCTAGTTCTGAAACAGGTTGAAGCAGCATCAACAGTAGTTTCAAGCAGCTTGCATCAGCCTGCTGACCCAGTTCAACCAAAGATAGAAAACAGCTACAACTGGAATATCCACTTTGTACAAACCCGTGACTATGCCAGTTTTATTTGCACATTCATATAAAATGCTTAAACAATGTTGCGATTGGACTAAAGACAATGACAAGTCTCACAAAAGCAGGGATCTCCTCAAAACTACATGTAACCTGATCTCATATCCACGTTGTCAGACAGTACTTTGGTAAATGAAAGACAAAAGTAAGACTCAGTGAAACTAAAAGTGCATAAAGTCGTGATAGTTTTATGATAAGTGATTCAGATGGTCCTGGTTATTGCTTTGACAGTGCCACGACTGCAGCTGCTAAAGCCTGATGCTAGTAGTAGTTAGCTTCACAGTAGCATTCGCACACTAACACAACAGCTTTTCATTGATCACCAAAATCAAAAATACCGCAATACTCTAATTAATATGCTAAAATGACACTGTCGGTTTAATAAAGCGGGTAAACACGTGGAGATTGTAGTCGGTGCAAGTTGTCGGTGCTCAACACGCTGTCATGCTTTGGACTCATGCTAACATTATGTAGCAGGGGAAACAAAAACTGACGTAATGTGGCAGAACTTACCTAAAGGAGGGTTGTTGGGGTTGATTGTTAGACTTAACGCCATGCTGTGATGTTTGTATGTCACAGGTTATGAGACGGTGGCCCGGCAAAAGTCTGCAAAAAAAGACCAAATCGTGCTCAGACACAGCCCACGGACAGGGCTGACCTAAACAACGTGCTGTGTTCTGCAGAAGCGCGCCACCTACTGGACGGACATGTTGCTAAAGGAGTTTGTCACAGTGTTTCTGGCGCGCCCCCCTTCGGGGATAAAATAATAATAATAAATATAGCCGCAAGCGGCAATGATCGGCCCTCGCCACGCCGCCGCCACACCGCCGCCACGCCGCAAGAGGAGGGGGCGCTAACGCGCCCCAATTGTCCTTTTATCACGCCTACTGCTGAATCTGTGACGCTGTCACATGTTCTCCCCTTTGTTTTACCATCAAAAAGCAATTTTATTTTGAATTCTTGGCAAAATGTGCGGCTTTGCCGCACAGACACCGTGACTCTTTGAATGAAAATGTGGATAACTTTTGATGGTCCTGAAGATGAGTCTCACCAAATTTCAGGTTAATAGGGCTGACGCCCTGGGAGGAGTTTGTGAAAGTCTAAAGTGTAAACATGTTCTGGCCCCATTGGAATAACATGGGAGGTTTCGGTCATCGTTACGGCAACGCCATAACAATTATGACATGGGTCTCATTGACTTTTTTGATGGGGATGCTAAAATTGAGTTGTGTGTCAAATTTCATATAATTTCGCAAAACTAAACATTTAACCTCCATATAAAATCTGTAGGGGGCGCTGTGGCGCCAAATGAATTTATTTCACTTCAAGTAGGTTTAGGGCAAAGAGTTTAACAACTGATTCTAATTTGACGCAATTCGGACTTTATCTGCGCAAACGGCAGAAATTTTAAATATGGGAGATTTCTGAAATTTTAGTTACAGTTTGCGGCTTCGCCGCACAGAGACCGTGAGAGGTATCAATGTAATTTGGATAACTTTTGATGTCCCACTCCTCAGTAGCATTTTCACCAAATTTCAGCTTTTTAGGGCCAACGCCCTGGGAGGAGTTCGTAAAAGTACGACGTTTGGAAAAACTCCGAAGTCATGTTTAGCCATTTTTGAAGTAATATGGCCGACATTTGGTTCGGGGGACGGCGTTGCCGTAATAATATTTTTTACTTCTCTTGTCACCATCTACCTCTGCGCCAAATTTCATGATTCTACGATCAGATTTTTTTTGGGTCATTTCCCATCTCTCAATGCATTTTTGGTACATTTGGTGGCGCTGACGCGCCAATTTTTTTTATTTTAGAAAAGGGAAATAGCCAGAATGTAGAGAGGCACGATTTTTAGAGGTGTGCAAATTTTTGTGACTTTTCGTCAATGTTCACTGGGTGAAAAATAGGGGGGTTGGTCCCGAGAAGAAGAAGAAAGAAAGAAAGAAAGAAAGAAAGAATAATATTCCGATGCGAAAACAATGTTTCCCATTTTTCAAATATCATAAACTATACATTTTCGGAAAGCGCTCGCGCTTTCCTACCTCATGGTGTGGGTCCCTGGTCACTGACGGGTACTTTCGATAATTTTGAGTGGGCTCCGCCCACTTTGTGTTTTTGGCCCTCTATACAGTAATAATGTTCAATTTTTGCATTACATGCTTATATGCACGGAACATGCAAGAGATGGGGAACGTATTCGTGAGCTACTTAGCGCAAATGAGTGCTTTATATGGGGATGACGACCGCTTCGCGGTCGTCATCCCAATGTAAAGTGCTCGTTTAGTGCGAACTTTTGCACGGGCTTCGCCCGTTTACAACGGTAATGTTCCATTTTCCTACAACTAATTAGTATGCACGGGGCGTGCATGAGTGGAGGAGTGCGTTAGTGAGTGTTTGGAAGTGGGCGAGCGCTTCGCGCTCGATTTCGTGCGCACTACGTGCGCACTTTCGCAGCCGTGCTTCGCACGGCCTTACGAGATTAATAGGCCTCTCGCCAGCTTGTGGCGCTCGGGCCTAATAAAAATAATAATATTTTTAGCAAAAACAATATAGCCGTTTCCACTATAACAACAAATTATACATCGTTTGAAAGCTCTAAGCCTTCCCGATGCCGCCATGGGGTGGAATCATCATTACGAGCGCTTACGCGCTCGTCACTCCCTATTCCGTCGGGATGCCCCGCCCACTCCCCATAGACTTCCATTGATTTGAGCAGATACAAGCATGGCCCATGCCTGCGGTATGGATTCTCGCGTACGGGACAATGCCAGGAGGGTTTTTGGAGGAATGCAGCGCTTCGCGCTGCTGTTGTCAACAATTAGTGAATGGGCTACGCCCATTCACTAATTGTTGACTATTTCTGTCATAGCAGGAGTAAGTATGCATGATCCATGCCTTCGGCATGGGCTAGTTCACTGTACTTGCCAGGGGCGACGGGGTACCAAACATGCGGGCTGCGCCCGCATGTTTGGTCAGACAGTTGCAACGCTGCCTTCGGCAGCGTTGCGGGAGCAATAGGCCCTCCGCCCTGCTGGGGCTCGGGCCTAATAAAAATAATAATATTTTTAGCAAAAACAATATAGCCGTTTCCACTATAACAACAAATTATACATCGTTTGAAAGCTCTAAGCCTTCCCCATGCCGCCATGGGGTGGAATCATCATTACGAGCGCTTACGCGCTCGTCACTCCCCATTCCGTCGGGATGCCCCGCCCACTCCCCATAGACTTCCATTGATTTGAGCAGATACAAGCATGGCCCATGCCTGCGGCATGGATTCTCGCGTACAGGACGATGCCAGGAGGGTTTTTGGAGGAATGCAGCGCTTCGCGCTGCTGTTGTCAACAATTTGTGAATGGGCTACGCCCATTCACAAATTGTTGACTATTTCTGTCATAGCAGGAGTAAGTATGCATGATCCATGCCTTCGGCATGGGCTAGTTCACTGTACTTGCCAGGGGCGACGGGGCACCAAACATGCGGGCTGCGCCCGCATGTTTGGTCAGACAGTTGCAACGCTGCCTTCGGCAGCGTTGCGGGAGCAATAGGCCCTCCGCCCTGCTGGGGCTCGGGCCTAATAATAATATTTTTAGCAAAAACAATATAGCCGTTTCCACTATAACAACAAATTATACATTGTTTGAAAGCTCTAAGCCTTCCCGATGCCGTCATGGGGTGGAATCATCATTACGAGCGCTTACGCGCTCGTCACTCCCTATTCTGTCGGGATGCCCCGCCCACTCCCCATAGACTTCCATTGATTTGAGCAGATACAAGCATGACCCATGCCTGCGGCATGGATTTTCGCGTACGGGACGATGCCAGGAGGGTTTTTGGAGGAATGCAGCGCTTCGCGCTGCTGTTGTCAACAATGAGTGAATGGGCTACGCCCATTCACTCATTGTTGACTATTTCTGTCATAGCAGGAGTAAGTATGCATGATCCATGCCTTCGGCATGGGCTAGTTCACTGTACTTGCCAGGGGCGACGGGGTACCAAACATGCGGGCTACGCCCGCATGTTTGGTCAGACAGTTTCAACGCTGCCGAAGGAGCAATAGGCCCTCCGCCCTGCTGGGGCTCTGGCCTAATAATATTCCGATGCGAAAACAATGTTTCCCATTTTTCAAATATCATAAACTATACATTTTCGGAAAGCGCTCGCGCTTTCCTACCTCATGGTGTGGGTCCCTGGTCACTGACGGGTACTTTCGTTAATTTTGAGTGGGCTCCGCCCACTTTGTGTTTTTGGCCCTCTATACAGTAATAATGTTCAATTTTTGCATTACATGCTTATATGCACGGAACATGCAAGAGATGGGGAACGTATTCGTGAGCTACTTAGGGCAAATGAGTGCTTTATATGGGGATGACGACCGCTAAAGTGCTCATTTAGTGCGCACTTTTGCACGGGCTTCGCCCGTTTACAACGGTAATGTTCCATTTTCCTACTACTAATTAGTCTGCACGGGGCGTGCGTGAGTGAAGGAGTGCATTAGTGAGTGTTGGGAAGTGGACGAGCGCTTCGCGCTCGATTTCGTGCGCACTACGTGCGCACTTTCGCAGCCGTGCTTCGCACGGCCTTACGAGATTAATAGGCCTCTCGCCAGCTTGTGGCGCTCGGGCCTAATAATAATAATACCCACGCCCCTCAGCCTCCGGGACATTGCAGAATTGCCCCTTCACTGCTGTAAATACTGCGTTTCAAGGAGAAGACGCATTCATATTACACTGTGGATCATTTTTGCCTCTGCGGGTCCACGACCGTCACACACAGACTGTCTCTTCTTCTTCTTCATCTTTGGTGTTTTATGGCGATTGGTATCTAAGTGTTACATTACCGTCACCCACTATAGTTGTATGTTAAACTTTAGACTTCGACACAGACAGGTGTGTGTTTAGGGCACAGGGGGAAGTGTTCTATTCTAAAGAATAAAGTCTGAAGAATGAAATCTAAAGTCTAAAGTCTAACATACAACTATAGTGGGTGACGGTAATGTAACACTTGGATACCAACCGCTATAAAACACCAAAGATGGGCGCGCCCCGCACTTTGAGAAACTCTGAACTACGGCCTTGGCAAATAATAAACAAAATCAATTAATTTGCAAGATGTGAATGCAAAACAAAAAAGAGGCATTATCTGTATGTCACCAGACAACATTCAATAAAATAAGCAAAATATGAAGCATCGTCTGTATGGAAAAAAAGGTCAGAGAAAAAAAAAAGCCTAGCAATGCATTACAAAATTGTAATATTATTTTTCCTATTTATTGTCAATAAACAATACCAGTCAAAAGTTTGAACAAATGTGTTTAATTATATGTTTTTTTTCTATATTTCTACAACTATTTACATTGCGGCCTCTCGCTGAAGGCATCAAAACTAGGAACGGACACTAACACTAAACTAAAAAACTGTGACATAATAATATAAAATGATTCAATTGTAGTCATCTGGACTCAGAACCCGATAATATAATACATCCATGCTCAGAACAGATAATATAATAATATAATAGATCCATGTTTGCGCATACATCCTCCGTAACACGTGGGGGCGATATTGAGCCAGCACAGAACAACAACAACACGAGAAGAGCCTCTGCCCGCGCTGTGTTCTGTTGTGTGCATGGATCTGAGCTGAGATTTTGTGCGCTTCATCGCAGCTTTTCTCCAAAAGTAGGTAACAGTTCAAAGTAAAAACTAATGCAAATAAGTTCCATCTATCTGCATGTGTTTTTGCACAATCTGCGCATTGCATCTTGCACTATAAAGATAGTGTAAAGTAAGTATTACAATGGGGTGCAATACTTATATCTGTTGATTTAACAATTATGTCAAATATTATTTTTTGGTCTTTGACACCCCATTGTCTCGCACACGTTTAGCTGTACAGTTTCTATATCCATGTTTAATGATATTTATGTCAAAATAATCCTACTAAAACTGAATTGCCCTTTTGGGAGGAAAAGTGATTCTGATTCTGAAAATGCAAGAAACAAACCAAAAATGTTGATGAAGATACTAAAATTACAACAAAGAATATGTTATATTACAAAACACAACTCTATATTAATTTGTTTTTAATATTTATTAAACATCTGAAATCCTCCTACCTGTGTGTTTTATTCTCTTAGTATGTCTCAAGACAGTAAACATGGCAAATGGAGCATCTCCAGCAGTGAAGATGAAGAGGAAGTCCTTCCTCCTTCTGGAACAACAACAAAAAGTGTCCCCTTGACGTCTCCATCTCCTCCTAAAACAGAGACACTTTCAGTCAAAGTAGAAGTCAAACCTGAACAATGTGACACATCTTCCACATCATTACTTGTTATTGGCTCCGAGGCCAGAACGTCAGCGACCTCAAACCAACTGAACCCTGTGAAGTATGAAACCAGTCCCTCTATGGCTGGAAAGAGGAAAAAAGAGGTTCCAGATGGGTCAGGGTGGGCTCTGTCCGATAGTGACGACGATGACGCTGACAATAAGAAGAAAACAGTCAACAATAATGTCCCAAAGAAAGAACCTTCTACGCCTCAAGCCAAAAAGCAGAAGACAGTAAATGAGCGTCCGCCCAGCCCTCACGGCCGAGTGTACTACATCGACGAGCCAGAGGACTTTTTTGAATGCACTATCCCCAGTCTAAACGACAACTACGGCTTTTATCTCAACAAAGTCACAGGGCTGGAGCAAAAGTACAACAACGGCGCTCTGCACATCAGGGGTGAGTGAACGTTTCAGCTTTACATCAATAATCAAGCA